>NC_048298.1:198219606-198257028 GCF_013100865.1 Trachemys scripta elegans | reverse complement strand
GGAGGCTTAGATAGGGAGTGGAGTCCTGGGGGGCAGTTAGGGGCAGGGGTCCCAGGAGGGGGCAGTCAGGGGACAAGGAACGGGGGGGAGGGTTGGGGGTTCTGGGGGGGCGGGAAGTGGGAGGGGCAGGGGCGGGGCTAGGGCGGGGCTCCTCCCATCCTCTTTTTTGCTTGTTGAAATATGGTAACCCTAGGAGGGGGGGGATCTTCATGCCAACCCACATAAGCCAATAGACAATAGGCACCAGGAAGATAGGCCAGGGAAGACAACATAGGAATTGTGTTTACAGATCCAGTAGCCCCAGGATTCCACACATGGTGATCCAGAGGAGCTGAAGCATTTATTGCAGCCCAAGTCAGCTGAAATAGCTAGAAGGAAAGGAACGCAATATCTGAAAGTGTATTTGGAAAGGATGGACCATGGGGTACATGCTAAGGCTCTTACTGACCACTGATGTGGCTAGAGAGGTCTCTTGCATTATGACAGAGGAACCAACATTTGCTGTGAGCATAAGCAAACCCTAAGTGCCCAAGAGCAACCAGAAAATTATTAGTGAAGTTTCAGAATTCTTTGGGAAGCTGAGCTTCTACACAGGAAATATTCTTGTGCGGAGAGCCATTCCATGCGTGGTCTGGAAGTAGAGGAGGCAGTCTACATACTAATGACCCTTCTATATTTTTGTCCAAACAGAGCTGGTCAAAACTTCTCAACTTCCAACATTCGGATAATAACTGGGGGGGGGGGGGGGGGGGACTTTTGGGAAGTTAGTGGCCCTAATGGAACAGAGAACAATTTGGTGCATGCTGCTACAGAGACATTCATGGGGCAGGGACAGGGAGAGAGAGCGCAATAACAGTCAGGCTTCCTATATTTCTGTAGCCAACATAGTGCTCATGGACCTAGCCAGGGATGTACCTGGGGACTCCCTTCAGGAATTTATCTCCTGTATCATTTGCAGTTAAGAATACTCTTTTCCTTTTTGGAATCATTCGAGAAGAGAGCACAGTCTCCACTTCTACTTCCACTATTGGCACAACTTTACGGGATACGTGACATGACTTGAACATTCCTTTCCTAAGTGATTCTGAAGGCTGTACCTCTGGATCAAATAATAGCACCTCTCACACAGCAGAGGTCTATGAAGGAGCTTGGTGAAGTGCGGGCTTCCAAGCTTGGCTGAAAACAGTTCCATGAAAATAAGGAACACACATGAAAGGGACCCATGGGAACCTGCAAAGCACTCTTTAGAGGGGCTTCTCCAAAGGTTTCTACCTATGTCAATCAAAGAATCATTTAGCGAGGATGCCATCGTGGGGGCTTGAAAGTCTATCTTACCTGCTTCTGGCAAGGGAAAAGCACAAGGGGAGTTCTAATCCAAAACATCATTCAAATTCTCCTTTGACATAGAGGATCCATTTCTGCATGTGGGACCAGGGTAGTGGGCAGGCACACCATTCCCCTCAGCCCATTCTTGTTCAGAGGGGGTATCTGCATTGCAGAGGTAAGCCATGTCTTACATCTATTCCCAGAAGCACCTCCTTGGTTATAGATTTTGCAAGAGAACCCAATAGATATGACCCTGAACAGTGTAATCACAAAAATATACATAAATTTTAGTCCTACCGCTGAAAGGGCAGAAAGAAAGAAAAAGAAAAGCCGGCAAACACACTACAGAAAAAGTCCAAATAGGACTAAAAGCCAAAAGCTATCTTTGCTGCTTCTCCTCAGTGAAACAAGAGAAAAAATTGAGAGTGGGAGAAAAGGAGAGCAGCCAATGATCCAAAGACTACAAAGAAAGTAACTGGCCATCTTTCTGCCTGATCTGCATATGGAGAAGACCTATCAGTGGTAGTGGCTAGACCAAGGCTCAAAAGATTTATTATTATACACTTTTGGCCATATTCTGCTCTCACAAATGTGCACAAAGCTCTTCTTGGCTTCAGTAGGGCCCCACTTACCCACATGGTAGAATTTAATCCATTAAGTTAACATGAACCTTCTTTGACACCAGATACACTATATCCCTCTTCAGATATCTGACTGCTAAAACACTTACCAAAAAAAAAAAAAAAAGTTAAATATTTTTCCATGGGCCCAACACCTTGATCTAGTACTGCCATGCTGAGAAAGTCTATCAAGTCTGACAGCTAGGACTATTAAGTATGTGCAAGTATCTCTCAAACCTCTCTCCTGGGTTAAATTGTCACAGGGCTAAAAAATTTGGATTATAGTTCTACTAAATTCTACTGTGGCCAAATTAGCAACTCAATTTTTGGCTGCATATCATAGTAAGCTATCAAAAACCATTTGGTTCATCAAGTATTTAGTATACTACCTTCTCGCTATGCCCCGGAAGAGCTGGGGGGTTTTGACATACACATCTATTTGTAGATTGTGGTGCTTGGAAGCTGAAGAATATTTAATGGCTGCTAAACTTCTTGGTCAATCATAAGCATTTAACTTATTTATTTTAAGAAAGCATCATTAATACAAAGTTGCATACTATAGGCAAAACACCCTACTACGTATACTTTATAGTCACTGTTTGTGGCATACTCTCAGGGATCCACACAGATGTTATCTGTAGAAATCTGTCATTTATCAAGCAGGTTGAGTAAAGCACCAGATGTAGTTTCTGGATGCCTGTTAAAAGGTCTGTAATCCAAAATTAATGATCTATTGAAGTCTTTAGTACTCTATTGGGACTGAGATAAGATTAAAGACTTTGTATTATTTGGGGTCCACACATATGAGAGAATAAATAGTTGTCCATGCCTTTAATATCATTTTCACTTTAATTCAATCAAATCAGGCAATGTGATTTTGGGGAGGGGAGAGGAGAGGGGAAATGAGCTATACAAATGTCAGAGTGCCTCCTAACCCAAATCCTGCACAGTAAAAATTATCAGTATATTAACTGTCATTATTTCCCTGAAGGAAACACAGATCTTAACAGTCTTTGCAGATTCCTCCCTTCTTTGCCTCCTTTGAGCTGCACATATCTTCATAATTCTCTGCAAGCTTATGTGTTTTCATGGGTGGATTATTGCTTTTGATACATTATGCTCCCCGTTAAATCTTTTGATGCTGCTTTGACAAAATTCCAGATGTCTATTTTCAGCATGCTTTCTAAAAATATTTAACTTTTTTTTTATTGTACAGCTGTAAACAGCAATACATAGCACTCATTCCCTGAAGACATTTATACAGCATATGTTCAGTTTGCCCCAGAAATTCAAATTTATAGCATCAAACCTTGACAATTAAGGCAGCGAATTAGCAGGAAAGATGCATTTTCCTGAAAAATGTGATAGGCGCCTATTCGAGATTTGCATTTTTTGGAGAAGGGAGGGAAAGGCAGAAGAGAAGAGGGTCAGTACACATGAGCAAATATGAATAGTCTCAGAGATGCTGGATTATTGAACAAAATAGAAATCGAATTCATCTAAGGGGATAGCTCAGTGGTTTGAGCATTGGCCTGCTAAACCCAGGGTTGTGAGTTCAGTTCTTGAGGGGGCCATATAGGGATCTGGGGCAAAAATCTGTCTGGGGATTGGTCCTGCTTTGAGCAGGGGGTTGGACTAGATGACCTCCTGAGGTCCCTTCCAACCCTGATATTCAATGATTCTAAGGTATTTGTCATATGTCTCACTAAAATACAATCAGTGTGATAAGACATTCAGTCAGCATTATGCCCTTTTCCATAACACTGTCCACACACTAACCCTCATTGTAATTTGTTTTCCCATTATAGTATTAATTCAGTTACAATAAAGAATCATGGAACAGAATACATCAGTTTCCCAAATCATTTCATAGCATGGAGCAAATTTTAGCAAGATTGTTCCTGCGAGACTTACCTCTAATTCAGAAGTGTACAGACCATTTCCCTTTGTATTTGTGATCATATAATGTACCCATGGCATATATTAACGTGTCCTTAGCTATTTTTAATGCAATTAAGCAGATGAAAATAAGGACCACAATTTGAGGCCCATTGGTTTAGTTAGCTCTATTACACAGTATATCATCTTACTTGTTACCAAAGCAGAATGGTAATATCCACAGGAGACCCAGGAAACAGGCTTTCCAACATCCACTTGCCAAGGTACACACACACTGGCTTCACCAGCCAGGCCAATCTGACCTTCAGAATTGTCACCCCACACGAAAAGCTGTCCATCCTCTAAAATAAAATGGCAGAAAGTCAGATTTAAAACCAAAGCTGGGCTAACAATAATATTTACATTTACTTGTGGCTTCCATCCAGAGGCAGTTCACACACTCTATATGACACTGCTAAAACATAGCCATTGCTGAAGGATGAGGACAGCTATCAACCGGCACTCCAAACATAGCAAAGCATGGGGCCAGGGATACCATGGCATCCCATCCCTCACAATCTTCTGAAATGTGCCATGGAATATTTAGTGACCAGGTAGTATAAGACCAGAGATGGCAACATTTAATATTTATTTCCAGACATGTTTCTCCAGTAAGCAATACGACTGGAGGATGTCAGACTCCCAAGGTGCTGGTGGTCTGTGTACACATTCTGGGGAATGTTATGGATGTTAACTTCAGGATGGCATGTCTCCACTTGCTTCCTCAATAGGATTCCCATTTCTCCTTCCTCCAAATTGATTCTCTATCCCAGCTTTTCCACTCACCCCACTGATTCTCTTCTTCTCCTCTCCCTCTCACCCCAACTTCATTCGGTCTCCCTCATGCTGACTAGAGTAGCTGTTCTCCTATTTGTCTCAGACACAGTCTCATCTGCACAGAGACCCATGTCAGCAATAAGGAGTGGCTGAGGCAAAGGAACGATACAATAATCTTCAGCCACCATCCAGCCTTCTCTGTACAGCAACGCCAAGTTGTGGGAAGCTAGCTCTGCATAAAACCTCTCTAGCTGCAGGGTGGGCAGTATTTGGAACTAAAACTGCACAGGGCCGCTTCGCAAATCCGAGGAGAGCCTTAGCCATTGGTAGAAAGGAAAATAGCCTAGCACACCTCTTACTGGCTGCTATAAGGTAGGATTTGTGTAAGAGATATGAATGAGGTTGCAAAGGGAGGAAAGGGGCCTAGCATCAGATCGCTGAAAGCCTTTCTACCACCACACAGACTTATCAAGTCTCCACTGCTAATTACTGCTTTTGAAAAGCAAATGATCATGGTGTAAGGCTTCCGTCAGGGTCAATGGGGCTGTCAAAGGATAAACTATGTTGTTAACATGTTTTTTTACCTTTTCACGGTATAGGCATTTGTTATTAGCTGTTGCTCTCACCGGTTAGTGCTGCTGATGTGTAAGATCCAGCTGCCAGCTGTTTGATCTTGTACTGGTTGGTAAAAAAACTAATTAGATGAAACGTGCTTCTTTCCTCTGTGTCACCTAATCCCAACTGCCCTTCACTGTTACCTCCAGCAGCATATACATGTCCTCGTTCTGCACATAGAAAAGCACATGTAATATGTAGAGTAAGTGACAGCAAATCAGAAAGTTTGAGCTCCATTTCTTCCTACAGAAAAAGTATAGCAAAAAAAGCTGTGCTAAGCTGTCCTAAAATATTTTAACACTGATATTATGAGTTGCTGCTGTATGTCCCGAGGAAGCTTTCCTGGGCACTTTTGGACGGGGAAGTTCTAACAGTCTTCCTTTCCATTTTAGAATACACATGCATCCAGAGAAGGCTGGGTTTTCCCTCAGCTTGGGGACAGATGTCAAAAGTGAAGGAACTCTACATACTCTCTAGTTCTTTTAAAGCTCAAGAGACATAAAATCACCTTCGAAGAGCCTTGACTTAAAAATGTCTGCAGGCTGAGTAATAGCTGGAAAGTCCAGGTTACCAAAGGCAACTTATAGATGAATGGAAAACTAAAAAAAAGAGCCTTTTGGTAACTAGCTAAAATTAGGGTGAAGTTTGTCACTGATTGTTTTCTTCAATTCTGGTACATCAGATTTTGTTTCTCTATCACATATGTACATAAAAAGTTTTACATTTTCCAGTTGGACTGTTGCTTGTACATAAAGGTTAAAAAAAAAAAAAAGATTATTTATAATTTAGTTCTCCCTCAAGACACACTACATTAAAAATGTAAAACACAGTAAGGATATCAGGAGAATCTAATCTGCTCTGAAAAAAAACGGAAAAACTCAGACGTTACAAAGTATATGAAAGTAACTCAGGTGTTACACAAGAATCCCAAGGAATATTCCAACTGAGTAATACAAGATACATTTTTTTACCCTAATTTTGCAGAGGGCCAAGTTCCTCTGAAGACTACGAATCACTACAAGTAAAATTCAGCTTTATGCAGAGAGCTATTCAAGACCTTTGCCACCCTTAAGTCCCAGATAAACTCTATTTCAAGGGCTTAAGTGGTGCACAGGCTTTATGTTGGACTCTACTTACAGCTGAACTTCACCTAAGCAATTTTTATTGGATTTTAAAATGTAATAAAATTATGTTTGTATATAGGAGCAGCATTACAAAGATGTTTAACATATCACTTGGTATACAGCCATGGACTACTGGTCAGTGCATTTACAAATAACTGGGGAAATATATGCTATCAAAATATATGCTATTTAGTTAATGAATTAAGTTGTATGACTGGTTTCTTATTAATTTACATTGTGATAACAACAAAACACTCCAGTCTTGGGGGCCCATTGTAGTAGGTACTATGTGCACACATAGAAAGACACCTTCTTTGCCTCAATAGTTTACAAGCTACTTTAAAACAAAACATAATAAGCAAGTGTGAGAAAACTGGAGGCAAATGGGGAGGCATGGCCAGGGTAACAATATTAAAATCGCCTAATTAGTTATGTACATAGCTTGATGGTTTTGAACAGGGTAGATAAAAATAATATCTTAATTTAAAAATCTTTTTAGTTAAATCATTCTTAATTTTTTTTTATACTGACCTCCTTCTAAAGTGCTTTGACATCTACTGATGAAAAGTGCTATAAGACCTAGGTACTATTATTTCAATCAGATTTTTATTCATTTGTTGCTAGCTCTGTATTTTTTTTTCTCAATCCAGTTTTAAATTGGCAAAGCTGATGTTTTGTACTTGTTTCTTTAGCTTCCTAATTAAAATAATTTCAGATTTTATATTTCTTCTACTAAAGAGTTTAATATTTAAAATGCTCATCTGTGATGAAAGAGTTTAGCCCAGGGCCTCACTAACACTTTTAGTGGAAGAACACCACAGAATCGACAAGCAGATAGCCCAGGCTATATTTCCAGACACCCTCTTCCAATATGTTGAACCTCCTCAAGACAAGACAGCTGAAATGTTTTACCAGGCTGTACTCATCCATCGGGGTTTGCTGTTTGAAGTCAACATGACTTGAGCTCCTAAGGCACTTTGGTGCTTTAGAAAATCCCACACATGTGTGCCTACATGTAATACTAGGTTCCTACTTTTTAAGAATTTTGATCTCTGTGCACATAACAGTTCACAATAACACCGTTAATGTACTGAAAGACTAAATAACTTGTGCCAGGGTTAACAATGTAGCAATTTTGTCTTGAAGTGACAAAGATTTTATGCCACTAAGACAAGTTATTAAAAATACAGTTTTAGCCCCTGATGTTGCAACGTTTATGCCTGTGCTTAACTTTAAGTATATGAGTAGTCCAACTGAAGTCAGTGGGACCATTCATAAAGCAAAGTAATATACCCACTTAAGGATTTGCAGGATCAAAGCCTTTTCAAATTTTTGTCAGGGTTTGTGTGTGTGTGTGTGTGTGTGTGTGTATAGCAGTTTTGAAAATTCAAATGAGAGCCCACTTGTAGTGGGATTTTGTTTAAAAAGCTTAATTTAGTTCATTATAAATGTTAATGTAAATTACAATAGCACAATTTTTCAAATTAGTTGTACAAATATTCAATCCAATTTATTATTTTTTTTTAAATAAGTGTTTTCTTTAATTGCTTTACCCTGGATCTGAATCATTTAAAAGTAATAGGTGATGGGGTTTGCGAGGCTTTTGCTTTTGCTTTTGTTATTATGAATTGTTATGCATTCAGAGACCAAAATTCTTAAAAATCTGGACCTTAATGTTAGGTTCCTAAACCCATATTTAGGTACGCATACGTGGGATTTTCAAAAGCACCCAAGTGTCTTAGGAACATAAGTCCCATTGATTTTGTTTCTGACTTAGCCAATCTGGCTGATTTCTGGTAAGCATCACAGCAGAAGAGAATCTTGAAGGTGGGTCTGAAGGAGGTGGGGAAGTAACCTAGAGGTAAAAGGTTCCATCTCTCATTACACCACTACCTTGGAAAAAATACTGTATACATATATCCTTGCTTTAATAATACTTAGCTCGTACACTGCACTTTTAATCAATTACTATAGTCATTGTAGCTACAGTATGTATCGTACTTCTAGTGTTGCAAATTTTTTCTATATTGTAAAATTTCAAAAAAACAAAATCTCATGTACACTATTACTGTACATGTTCTAAGACTTTATCAAATGATAATTGTAACAAAAAGGTTTTAGATTTCAGTTCTCATTTCTTTCAAATACATCTCAAAACAGTTATAGTATATAGGATCTGTCATACCAGTCTGAACCAATAGTCCATCTAGTTCAGTATCTTCCCACTGGACGTCAACAGCACCTTATACTTCAGAAGAAGGCAAAGAAGTTCCAAAAGAGGGAGGATGGTCTAGTGGTTAGGGCACTAGGCTAGGACTTGAGGCATAGGTTCAATTCCCTGCTCTACCACAACTTCCTGTGACACCTTGGGCAAGTCACTTAGCCTCTCAGTGTCTCAATTCCCCAGATGTCAAACGGAGATAACAGCACTTCCCTATCTCACAGGGGTGCTGTGATAGATAAATACATTAAAGTTTGTGCGTTACTCAGATACTATGGTGATGGGACCATATAAGTACCCAAGATAGATAAATAGATGCTTCCAGGTGTACACCACCATAAAAAGGGTAGGGGAAAGAATTTCTTTCTTAACCCAGGGTTAATTAGCTTGTGCCTGAACCATGAATTTTAATTACCCTTAATGTTATTTTAACGTGCATAACGACAAATGTTAATGGTGGTCATAAAAATTATCCAGCCACAATACCTGTTTCAAGTTGTAAATCTGTACTTTGTTCAATTTGATATAGTCAATCCTTATTAAAGTGTTCTGTTATATTGTAAGAATAATTTACTATAGCCTGAGTTCACACATGTATTAAAACCTTAGTAAATCAACCACTCTCTTCATATCACTGTAGGCTCCAAAGATTGGTGCCATATAGAGGGCAGTTCCTTTCTACAAATTTTAAAAACATATCAATCCTTGCATATTATCTCTGTAAAATGAAAGTGCCAACTTCTAAAGCTTAGCAAACCAATTTCTCAAACCCAAGAGAGGGAGACAGAGCATATTGCCTTTTAGGAATTCTAGAAGAGGGTTCTAAAGGTTATGTGCTGTATATCCAGACCTTTTCTGAAGTTATACAAAAGTGTTACCCTCACATCAAAATCGGGCAGGAGGAAATTCTTCAAGCTGGCTATTGTTTGCAAATTCCTATATAAACACCATGGCATGGAAAAGCTATTTCAGGAATTCAGAGCACAGAATGCATGACAAGTGGTTGAATTTTCACTGCCACATTTTCCCCCTAGATGCTCATAGGGGGCTCCCATTATAGAATTAGAACTATGCATGAAACCAAGGGCAGAATTTTGCCTTAAATATTTCCCTAGTATGTAAATAATGTAGATTACATACCTGTGTAAACTAAAGTGTGGTTTCTCCCGCAAGCAGCAAGTTTAACTTTTTCTGGTTTTAAAGCTATAAATTAAAGTCAGAGAATGAGTTTACAAACAAGTTAATAGTTACATTTATTAAACAACACTTTGCAATCTGCATATAGCCATCTGCTCTTTTCATATTTTTACCAACAGGAGGTAAAGTTACAATACAAACTGAACACTCTAACCTAACGTTTCTCTTTATTTCATAAGAATGTGTCAATCAAAATCACCCCTGGGTAAACAAAAATAGAAAGATTCCCCAAATGTTTGTAGCTGTCATTCATATTAGCTGCATGAGCGCTAATATACCACAGTCAACCAGATACCACATCTTACCATGGTAAGGTAACCCTCAGTAGACTGCAGTAAGTTGAACTGGTGACGATATGGGTGGCACTTGCTCCAAATTTTCAGTACTTAAATGACGTTACTAACCCACTATTTTCCTTCTCCTGCCATTTTGTGTCCTTATAATCATCCAATTCTGTTGCCTCCTACTACCCTACCTTTTCACCCCCACATATTAATTCTCTATTGTTCTTCTCTCCCCCTGGCTGTCACGTTCTACATCACCCTCTCAACTGGTCACATTAATCAGTGTAATCACCAGCTGTTAGTAGCAAGCATACTGTGGGCTAGTGCCCAGAATAAGCAGTGTGGCTTCAGGTAGCTACCTCCCTCTACACCCACCACCATCTACGTGCGCACACCCGCATTCCTCCTCTATCCCTCCCTAGTGCTTTTGAAGTGAAAAACTGGACCCTGTGTGGGGGAAGGGGCTTGTCATGGGGAAGTGTTTTGGTAGAAAAGAGGAAAGAAAAAGGGGCACCCACTCTCCTTTAGTAACTCCTCCCCATTTCAGAAAGAGAGAAAAATATTTATCCCTATGTGACCTCTCACCTTCTTTCTACTTCCCAATTTCTGTCCCTACAATCTATTTATCACTTACCCTACTATCCTTCTTACTGTTTCTCTCTACCACATCCACTAGCAATACACCCATACTCATTCACGAACTGATTTGATTTCCACCAGCCCTCAATGCTGCCAACCTAGGGCATCTCTCTCCTTTTTCAGACCCTTCTCAAGCTCCCCACAAACCAACCTCCACCAGCTCCAAAACATCCCCATCCTGCCAGACTGACAGCCCTTCCACTTCCTACTCAGTCACTCCACAGCTCAGACTTACCCCCTCAACTCAGAACCCTCTCCCACCAGCCACCCAGGCTTAGAACTGTCCCACACAAACACAAATCCTCCCTGTTCTGACCCCTTTTCCATCCTGCCCAACACCCACCAACACCATACAGTAGAACCTCAGAGTTACAAACACCAGAGTTACAAACTGACCAGTCAACCACACCACTTCATTTTGAACTGGGAGTACACAATCAGGCAGCAGCAGAGACCAAAAAAAATGCAAATACAGTACAGTACTGTGTTCAACATAAACTACTAATAAAAAAGGGAAAGCAGCATTTTCATCTGCCTAGTAAAGTTTCAAAGCTGTATTAAGTCAATGTTCACTTGTAAAATTTTGAAAGATCATAATGTTTTGTTCAGAATTATGAACATTTCAGAGTTACAAACAACCTCCATTCCCGAGGTGCACGTAACTCTGAGGTTCTACTGTACTCAGAAATTGCCATGCTCTTCCGAGCCCTTTTACTTGCTGCTGCACCTGGAAAAAAATGGAAGTACTGTGGGATCACAGAGCATATGCAGAGAACCCTACATTCTGCCTCTTTTAGGTATGGCGATTATCTGAATTAGCTCTTGAGAAGCCTGCATTCTCCCCATATGTACCTCCTCCCTCTGCTGTGTGCCATCTATAGCCTGTAAGGCCAGGAGTATCCCCATGGCAACCAGGTGTATGGCACCTCACAGTATATCAGCCCTGCTACACAGTGCCTGTAACATAGCTAAAACAACGAGGAGTCCTTGTGGCACCTTAGAGACTAACACATTTATTTGAGCATAAGCTTTTGTGGGATAGAACCCACTTCATCAGATGCATGATGCATAACATAGCTGGCAGTTTTGGCATTACTGATAGAGTTTACCCTCACTGCCCCGCAACGATCATCTGCTCCTGGGCAAGCCCAAGAAGGGATTGCAACAGCAACATGCTACTACTGCTAATTAGCCCCAAGCAGGACTTGAGCAGGGAATTGCTGCCATCCCATTCCACAGCCAACTATCACCAGCTTGGAGTCACCATCTGTCCTTTCCACAGCTGGCCAGTACCAAGGAGAGTGAAAAAGCTTTCCTGTCCAGCCCTACTCCCAGCCCTCCCCGCTTCCTGAAAGAAGGAGCTCTGTTCTGGGATCTCCTCACTCTCTCCATTGCCTGCCATAGTCTGAGAGCAGAAGCAAAGGGAGAGCTCCCACTCTATTGTAGCCGAGGCAAGAATCAACCGCGTATCCTCACATGGCTGTGGACCGAGGAGGTGAAGCTCCCAGTGATCCTGCTCCCCCCTCTGTCGTCAGCCAAAAACAGGTAGAAGGAGAGGACAGAAGCAGCAAAAGGCTCTGGAAAGATGTTTGGGGCAGAATTAATTGATTCCTTGATGGAAAGGGTTTGAACAGGCTGAATAATTTGTATTTGATGATGGGCAACTGAACAAATCTGATGACAGAGAGGAAGGGAGTTAATTCATTTGATGGTTGAGAATGATGTACTGATAATAATGGGGTGAACTGAGAGAATAAATTTTTTGATGGGGAAAGAATTATTGATTTGTTAGAGAAGGTAGAGCTGGCTGGGAGAAACTGTAAGAGTTTGTAATGGAGATTCCATAATCTGTACTATTTCATTCCTTCTTTAATTAATAATGTGTGTAGTGGATGTGGGTGAATCCATTAATGGCTCTGCTTTTTTGGAACACCTTCAGGTATTTCTAATATTTGCTCAAAAAGTAGTAGGACGGATAGTGAGACGGTCTCTCTGCCAGGGGTTGCATTGGCATAAGGTTACACATAATGATATTAGAGATACAACGTGGGTGAGGTAATATATTTTATTGGACCAACTTCAGACCTGACTAAGAGCTCTGTGTAAGGTCAAAAGCTTGCCTCTCTCACCAACAGAAGTTGGTCCCATGAAAAATATTACCTCACTCGCCTTGTCCCTCTAATATCTTGGGACCAACATGGCTACAACAACCATGCATACATATAAGGATACTTTCTCTTGGTGTCTAAGCACAAAACAGCACTTCAGAGATCAACAGTCCAATAACTTCCCTGCATATGGAATGAAGTTGGACAGAAACAGAGATGACACTGAATGGGAATTCTTAATGGGTATCCAAAAAGATTGGATTCTGTGAGTCTTGAGTAGTCCTCAAACTCCACAAGACCTAGAATTGTGAGGTGACAGAAGATCAAATAGGGACCTTGTATTTAATTTGGAAATTGATACTATAAATCACTTTTTCATTCAAGACATCTATCAAAAAGCCAAAGAAGAAAATAAGACAAACCTTTTACACAAGTTGGCTTGTTGATAGTATTCTTTGTTCCTAGTCCTAACTGGCCCCAGTTATTGCTGCCAAACATGTAAAGTTTACCATTTCCTGCAAAATAAAGACATCAGTGGGAACGCATAAAAGTCTTTGAATACACAGCAACTTTAGAGCAAACCATAATTAAGGATAGCCATCAACTCATGGCATACAATACATTAATTATTAAAGCTTTTTATAAGGAAAATGAGAGAAGTTAAATATTCTTTATTTTACAATGAAATTGTTTAACACTATTTAATATTTAACTAACAGACTATTTTCAAAAATATAGTCAATTACAATACACATGGATGGAATTGAATTTTTTCTACAAATTAACATCGCAGGCTTGCTCTGTAGTTGGTCAGCCACGGTTAGTAGTGAGAATGGCTTAAAAAAAAAAAAAAACCCCAAAAAAACAGCCTTCTCCATAACAAAACAGTTTGCTTTGTTATCCATAACAGTTTACTTTGTCATCCATAACAAAACAGTCTCAGACACTTTTTAGGATGTGAACAATTGAGACAAATTGGCAGTTGTGAATACATTCTTGAGGCCATATTCTACACTTTTGATGATTTTTTTTTTTTTTTTTTTTTGGCAGATCTCTTCAGTAATATCAGCCAAATTTTTAACAGGGCACTGTACACAGAGATCTGCCAGAAAACCTGCACTCAGAAGAGGGCACATACGGCAGAAGTTGTTTATTCCAGTTATGGCTTCCCCTATATACACTATTGATAGGCTGTTCCACAGAACCTCCATGACACAAAATGGAGAAGTATTCCTGGACAGGACCTATGGATCAGGAAACATGGTCTCTCTGCATCTATTTACACAGCAACAGTATGGACACATTAACAACCAGATTACTCATTTTCCTATCTAGAATTATCTGTGCAAGTGACTGATGAAAGTCAGAATAGGGTGCATATACTTCTTCCATATTTACATGCCTGCATTTTGTATATTTTATACAATGTCCAGATTTTGGCCCTATTAAAGCACCGGAAGAGGTTGTTTGGGGATGGAGGGTTGTTTGTTTTGTTTGGGTTTGGTTTTCTGTGTGTGTCAAAATTTTCCCTGTGATTTCTACAGATGTATGTGCACAATTAGGCCTGTGGGACGGATTTTCCAAATTTAAACTTCTGCAGAACATTGTCTGTATTTAACTTCTATAAATATGGCCACATATTGTGTGGGTTTTCTTCTTGAACATGTGTCTGCCGTATGCCTTGTTCCTTGTTAGATTTAGCATCTGGATGTAAATATTTACCAAAAGGACACATGAAAAACCTCATACATTCAGACAGTTCTGTAATCCTACAATGTAAAAGCTGTACTACAAAACTTAGCTAAGGAGGAATGCCAGAATCACATTTTTCAAGAAATTAGTAGATACTGAGTTTTTGATGAACTCTATGGGCTCAGTCATTACACATACACAAGTGATTTCACACAGGAGATCCAGAGATTGAGGGTAGAAGAGTAGCAGATCAACAATTTGAAAAACCTAACATCTTTTTCAGACACATATGAAGATCAAACAGCTGCATTTGACTGTTTGCTCAGCACTTATACCATTTATTTTTTTTAATGGTGATCTTGTGTAATACCATGGACCAAATTTAGCTAAGTTGGCATAGCAAGGTGTAAATTACAATACCTGCTCTAGCAAAGGTCCTTGTATACGAGGGTATGTCTACACAGCAGCTGGGAGGGTATGTTTACACAGGTGGAATCTCTCAGGCAGCAGGTGGGAGAGCTACAGGAGGAGGTGGCTAGGTTGAGGAGCATCCGTATCCACGAGCAATTCCTTGACAGTGTCCATGTGGAGACAGCTGAGGTAGCTGTCCCAGTACACAGGACTGCTGATACACCACTGGTGGAGGAGGAGATGGCTCAGGGTGGACACTGGCAGCTGGTTACTTCTGGCAGCAGGCAGTGCTCCACCCTTGCTCCGAACCCTCCTGCCGTGGTTATAGGTAACCGTTATGCTCTTCTTGATACAGGAAAGAAGGAATCACTCCCTACAGTAAAGGAGGAGAAGCCTCGTACCCCTAAGGCTGGAGAGTCTGCTGCCACCACTGCGAATAGGAAACGTAGGGTAGTGGTGGTCGGAGACTCTCTGCTGAGGGGGACGGAGGCGCCCATCTGTCGCCCTGACATTTCATCTCGGGAGGTATGCTGCCTGCCGGGGGCCCGTATCCGAGACGTTACGGAGGCATTGTCGAGGATTATCCAGCCCTCTGACTACTACCCCATGCTACTCATCCATGTGGGCACAAATGATACTGCGCGGTGTGACACTGAGCGGATCAAGAGTGACTACAGGGCTCTGGGAGTACCGGTGAAGGAGTTTGGAGCGCAGGTGGTATTCTCTTCGATTCTTCCTGTCAAAGGTAGGGGCCCGGGCAGAGACAGATGCATCATGGAGGTGAATGCCTGGCTGCGAAGATGGTGTCGCCAGGAGGGCTTTGGCTTCCTAGACCACGGGATGCTATTCGAGGAAGGACTGCTAGGCAGAGATGGCGTTCACGTTTCGAGGAGAGGAAAGACCCTATTCGGGCACAGACTGGCTAACCTAGTGAGGAGGGCTTTAAACTAGGTTCGACGGGGACAGGTGAGCAAAGCCCACAGGTAAGTGGGGAACATGGAGACCGGGGAGATGGGTCGGAAACGAGAGGGAGTGTGGGCTATATTGGCAGAGAGAAAGGAGAGTCAGGACAAAACTGGGAGGCAAGATCAAACCAGTATCTTAGATGCCTATATACAAATGCGAGAAGTATTGGGAATAAGCAGGAAGAACTGGAAGTGCTAATAAATAAATACAACTATGACATTGTTGGCATCACTGAAACTTGGTGGGATAATACACATGATTGGAATGTTGGTGTGGATGGGTACAGCTTGCTCAGGAAGGATAGACGGGAAAAAGGGAGGAGGTGTTGCCTTATATATTAAAAATGTACACACTTGGACTGAGGTAGAGATGGACATAGGAGACGGAAGTGTTGAGAGTCTCTGGGTTAGGCTTAAAGGGGCAAAAAACAAGGGAGATGTCATGCTAGGAGTCTACTACAGGCCACCTAACCAGGTGGAAGAGGTGGATGAGGCTTTTTTCAAGCAACTAACAAAATCATCCAAAGCCCAAGATTTGGTGGTGATGGGGGACTTCAACTATCCGGATATATGTTGGGAAAATAACACAGCGGGGCACAGACTATCCAACAAATTCTTGGACTGCATTGGAGACAACTTTTTATTTCAGAAGGTTGAAAAAGCTACTAGGGGGGAAGCTGTTCTAGACTTGATTTTAACAAATAGGGAGGAACTCGTTGAGAATGTGAAAGTAGAAGGCAGCCTGGGTGAAAGTGATCATGAAATCATAGAGTTTGCAATTCTAAGGAAGGGTAGAAGGGAGAACAGCAAAATAGAGACAATGGATTTCAGGAAGGCAGATTTTGGGAAGCTCAGAGAGCTGATAGGTAAGGTCCCATGGGAATCAAGACTGAGGGGAAAAACAACTGAGGAGAGTTGGCAGTTTTTCAAAGGGACACTATTAAGGGCCCAAAAGCAAGCTATTCCGCTGGTTAGGAAAGATAGAAAATGTGGCAAAAGACCACCTTGGCTTAACCACGAGATCTTGCACGATCTAAAAAATAAAAAGGAGTTATATAAAAAATGGAAACTAGGACAGATTACAAAGGATGAATATAGGCAAACAACACAGGAATGCAGGGGCAAGATTAGAAAGGCAAAGGCACATAATGAGCTCAAACTAGCTACGGGAATAAAAGGAAACAAGAAGACTTTTTATCAATACATTAGAAGCAAGAGGAAGACCAAAGACAGGGTAGGCCCACTGCTTAGTGAAGAGGGAGAAACAGTAACAGGAAACTTGGAAATGGCAGAGATGCTTAATGACTTCTTTGTTTCGGTCTTCACCAAGAAGTCTGAAGGAATGCCTAACGTAGTGAATACTAATGGGAAGGGGGTAGGTTTAGCGGATAAAATAAAAAAAGAACAAGTTAAAAATCACTTAGAAAAGTTAGATGCCTGCAAGTCACCCGGGCCTGATGAAATGCATCCTAGAATACTCAAGGAGCTAATAGAGGAGGTATCTGAGCCTCTAGCTATTATCTTTGGAAAGTCATGGGAGACGGGAGAGATTCCAGAAGACTGGAAAAGGGCAAATATAGTGCCCATCTATAAAAAGGGAAATAAAAACAACCCAGGTAACTACAGACCAGTTAGTTTAACTTCTGTGCCAGGGAAGATAATGGAGCAAGTAATTAAGGAAATCATCTGCAAACACTTGGAAGGTGGTAAGGTGATAGGGAACAGCCAGCATGGATTTGTGAAGAACAAATCATGTCAAACCAATCTGATAGCTTTCTTTGATAGGATAACGAGCCTTGTGGATAAGGGTGAAGCGGTGGATGTGGTATACCTAGACTTTAGTAAGGCATTTGATACGGTCTCGCATGATATTCTTATCGATAAACTAGGCAAATACAAATTAGATGGGGCTACTATAAGGTGGGTGCATAACTGGCTGGATAACCGTACTCAGAGAGTTGTTATTAATGGTTCCCAATCCTGCTGGAAAGGCGTAACGAGTGGGGTACCGCAGGGGTCTGTTTTGGGACCGGCTCTGTTCAATATCTTCATCAACGACTTAGATATTGGCATAGAAAGTACGCTTACTAAGTTTGCGGATGATACCAAACTGGGAGGGATTGCAACTGCTTTGGAGGACAGGGTCATAATTCAAAATGATCTGGACAAATTGGAGAAATGGTCTGAGTTAAACAGGATGAAGTTTAACAAAGACAAATGCAAAGTGCTCCACTTAGGAAGGAAAAATCAATTTCACACATACAGAATGGGAAAAGACTGTCTAGGAAGGAGTACGGCAGAAAGGGATCTAGGGGTTATAGTGGACCACAAGCTAAATATGAGTCAACAGTGTGATGCTGTTGCAAAAAAAGCAAACATGATTCTGGGATGCATTAACAGGTGTGTTGTGAGCAAGACACGAGAAGTCATTCTTCCGCTCTACTCTGCTCTGGTTAGGCCTCAGCTGGAGTATTGTGTCCAGTTCTGGGCGCCGCATTTTAAAAAAGATGTGGAGAAATTGGAAAGGGTCCAGAGAAGAGCAACAAGAATGATTAAAGGTCTTGAGAACATGACCTATGAAGGAAGGCTGAAAGAACTGGGTTTGTTTAGTTTGGAAAAGAGAAGACTGAGAGGGGACATGATAGCAGTTTTCAGGTATCTAAAAGGGTGCCATAAGGAGGAGGGAGAGAACTTGTTCACCTTAGCCTCTAAGGATAGAACCAGAAACAATGGGTTTAAACTGCAGCAAGGGAGGTCTAGGTTGGACATTAGGAAAAAGTTCCTAACTGTCAGGGTGGTTAAACACTGGAACAAATTGCCTAGGGAGGTTGTGGAATCTCCGTCTCTGGAGATATTTAAGAGTAGGTTAGATAAATGTCTATCAGGGATGGTCTAGACAGTATTTGGTCCTGCCATGCGGGCAGGGGACTGGACTCGATGACCTCTCGAGGTCCCTTCCAGTCCTATAATCTATGAATCTATGAATGTCCTCTCAAGAGGACATACATGTACAAGTTCTGCTGGAACTAGCATGCTTAGAATAGCACGTGGCTCTGATGGCACCGACAGTGGTTCTTGCTAGCTTCATGAGTACATATCCAGGGGTCAGGGAGGACTAATCAGGTGGCTAGACCAAGCTGTTACCCTTGCCACCGCAGCCACAGTGCTATGTTTAGCATGCTGGCTCAAGCAGAGCTAGTGAATGTCTATCCGAGCTGCAAATCACACCTTCTAGCTACTGTGTAGACCTACCCTCCAGAAGATGTTCACTCTGATGAGGAAAAGGCAGTGCTTCCACAACTCATTCACAGTACTTCCCAATAGGAGGAGCAGAGTGCACTCCTGCTCAAGCTTCATAAAGCTCTGACAGCTGAGAGTTCATCAGAGAATGGCCATGTCAACTGACTTTTCAGCTGCCTGAACCCGCATGTTCACCCACCTAACTTGTAGCTGTTTTGTGCTTCAGCAATCTGGTTCCCCAGTGAAGGCTTTGAGTTTGGGTTTACAGAAACTCTGACTATTTCAAAGTGCATAAGTCGGTTAGTTTTCATTTTTGAAATACCACAGCAAAAGCACTTATTCTATAATACAAACATTTAGTTTGTAAAAGATTTTTAACATCATTGTACAGTTTTAAAACCTACATAATTCTTAACACACAACCCCAAAAACAACTGTTGGGAAGGGTTGGTTTTTTGGTAATGGCCACTCTTTCCTAATGTAATGTCTTGCCAATAAAGTTAGAGAAGAATAAAAATAAAAGTTTAGTTTATCAGGAATGTTAAGTGGGAAATAGAAACTATTTAATAAAACTTCCACAACCTGAAAAAATACTTTGAAGTTTTGGTCAAGTATAATTAAATCACAGAACCACTTTCTCTGAAGTTAGACTGGAAAAACCCTGCTGTGCACTAAACACTTTGGTTTTTCACTACAACACATTTTGCAGTCTGTTATAAAGGCATAAAAGCATTTTCATTGTTAAAACACTTGTTTTTAACACATCCCAATTTCCCCACATGCAAACTATAAGCAGCCTAGCATGGGGACAGACCGGATACCCTCAAACACCTATATAACAAGCAAACATTTAAGCAACACAGAAGTAACAAGGGGGAAACACCTATTTCAAATGTCTTAGGCCTGGTCCACACTAACGCCCCCCCCACACACACACTTCGAACAAAGGTACGCAACTTCAGCTACGTTAATAACGTAGCTGAAGTCGAAGTACCTTAGTTTGAACTTACCGCGGGTCCAGACGCGGCAGGCAGGCTCCCCCGTCGATGCCGCGTACTCCTCTCGCCGAGCTGGAGTACCGGCATCGACGGCGAGCACTTCCAGGATCGATCCCAGAAAGATCGATTGCTTACCGCCGGACCTGGAGGTAAGTATAGACCTACCCTTTGGGTGGCAGATGGGGAGAATTCTACCTCAGAATAAAAATCCACTCTGAAAATACATCATGAACTTTTTGTATCAAAATTCCATTTCCTATTTTTTTAATGCTGGCATTTATATGAGATGAACTGCCAATATATTTAATGACAGGATCACCAACTAAACTAGTCTCTTTTGCATTAGTTCAAACAGGACTCTAATTCTTTATTGGTTACTGCTACTAGCATTTCAAAGAAACAAAAATGAGATTTTTATTAAAAGTGTGCTTACTATGCTCCATCAAAACTTTTTCTATGTGGTTGTTGTAATTTACTGTACAGTAGTAGCATTTATTAAAATGTTTTGGGATTGATTTTTAGGGCTATTTTCCATTCACACATAATTTATAACTCCAAAAAGTTTTAATTTTAGACATATACCATCTTGAATATTAAATTTCAGACGAGGATTCTTATTGACCTTTGCTAGTTGCAGGGCCGGCTCCAGACACCAGCTTAGCAAGCAGGTGCTTGGGGTGGCCACTCCGGAGGGGGGCGGCACGTCCAGCTATTCGGCGGCAATTTGGTGGAGGGTCCCTCACTCCTGCTCGGAGCGAAGGACCTCCTGCCGAAGTGCTGCAGATCGCGACTTTTTTGGGTGGGGGGCTGCTTGGGGCGGCAAAAACCTTGGACCCGGCCCTGGCTACTTGCATTCAGCATTGCTTCTCAAATAAATAAGAACCCTCCAGGTTCATTTTCAGTTCAAGTCCTGATTATTTCCACTATATAAACTTTCTCTATTTAAGAATAGTTATTAGATACTGTCAGTCTCAGTGTTCTTTTTCAAGTTGATCAAATTCATTTTGATAGCTGCAGGGAAGGTCCTCTCACGGATCAGTAACTGGTTAAAAGTCAGGAAACAAAGGGTCGGAATAAATGGTATGTTTTCATGGTGGAGAGCGAGATAAACAGCTGGTCCCCCAAGGATACATACTGGGACCTGTGCTGTTCAACATATTCATAATTGATCTGGAAAAAGGGGTAAACAGTGAGATGGCAAAGTTTGCAGAGGATACAAAATTACTCAAGATAGTTAAGTCCAATATTGACTAAAGAGTTACAAAGAGATCTCATTAAACGGGTGACTGGGAAACAAAATGGCAGATGAAATTCAATGTTGATAAATGCAAAATAATGCACATTGGAAAACATAACCCCAGTTATACATACAAAATAAGGGGTATAAATCAGTTGTTACCACTCATGAAAGATCTTGGGGCCATTGTGGATAGTTCTCTGAAAACATCTGCTCAGGATACCAGGCTAGATGGACCATTGGACTGACCCAGTATGGCCATTCTTATGTTCTTATTTTGATCCAATACTGTCATTTTGCACTAAAGACTCACTCACGTGGGGCACCAGGCATCTCCTGTTTAGAGTGCTCAGAATTTAATTCCCAGTGACTTCAATGGGAATGAAGGCACTCATTCAAAGGGGGGGGAGGGGGATTGTTTCTTTATAATACTACCACAGACATGAAACTAAACCATACATTTACAAGCCGTGTATTACAAAACATGTTCCTTAAACTGTGTTGATACTAACCTGTAACAATAGCAGTATGTTCATCTCCACATGACATATACAAAGGCTTGTCATTTTTAAACCAGAACTTGCTAGGAATATTTTCTGCAAATTTGCTTTTTCCAAATGTGAAAACGGCACCTGATTCTAAAACATAAATAAGACAGTTTCAGTATTAGTGCAAATTAGTTATACCTCATTTATCCAAAATAGTCACTTCCCATTAAACCAAGCATCCTTTTTATTTTCCACTGTCTTTTTATATTTCTTTAATTCTCTTCAAGCTCCGGTGGTTTCTCTCAGTCAGCTTCCTCAAGGCTACCATTTTTAGGATCACATTTTCTTCCCTCCATTCCTTCCTAGTCTCATGGGTTTTGCTAACAGATTAGATACAGATGTAGATATATATTGCATTAAGAATATAACCAAGTTCTTTTGTCCTTTACCACTATCCTCTAAGAAATACAGCAATATTGCCACATGTAAGAGGGCTTCAAAAAAAATGAAAAAATTGACCCAAAAAAGTAAAACACAAAAAGCTCATCCTGAAAGCAGGTTGAGACCAAAAAAAAAAAAAAAAAAAAACCCAGCACTCACTTACGTTTACACTTGAATTCAAACAGGTTTTCCAAATTGGATTAGACAGAGACACTGAAAAGGTTGACAGGCTCCAAATCTGACCACTCTTCCTCACTCATCTGAAAAGATACATTTGCTCTAAAAATTGCCCCCTTAAAGCAAGACTCTCAGCCCTTAAAAAACAAGAGCTGCCAAAACCAACTTCCATTTTGAAATTATGATCTTTAAAAAAAAATAAAATAAAAAAAAAAGTCCAACCCTGGAGATCTTTATTTCTAACGCTCACAATTCTTCCCACTTCGAAGAGCAAAAAGAGTCTCAAGTTTATTGTGTGCTTTATTAAACCTTTTAAAGAAACAGAAGGCACTCTCAAAGTGCAACATATTAGAGTATCTCAAAATGCATTGCAAACATTTATGAATTAAGCTCTTACCATAACCTTTGAATTTGAAATAAATATGTTATCCTCATAGTACAGGTGGGGAAATGGACATTTAAATTGAAGGATTTGCCCAACATCAAGCAGGAAGACTGTGGCAAAGCCAGAACCAGGACCAGAACTCAGATCTCCTAACTGCGAGTCCTGTGCTTTAACCATTACACCATTCTTCCGCAAAAAGAATTTTCATTGTTTTGAAAGGTGAAAGCCCTATACATACAAAACTACACAGCGCCTCATGCCTATACACACATATACATACAGTAATGTTCATGACTATTCCTGTAAAATACTGTCATATAGTTCTAGAGATATTGGTTACATTGAAAATTAATAAATGATTGTAATGCTGCATTTCTTTCTATTGTGCTATTTCGCCCCAAAATTCCCAACTTTGTTTCTCAGCTTCAATTTCTAATGCTCAACATTTAAAGTCTTCTTAAAGAAGTTTTCCCTGTACTTAGGAAGAATATGCTTATTTTACACATCATTTTGTTCAGGAGACATTCCAGAACTGCATCTGCTGCCCACAGAGCTTTGAGATTTTCATAGCTTTCTCTGCTGAAAACTAGCATTAGTGCAGGAGAATGAAAAAATGGGGAAGGGGGTCCAGTACCTACCGCCACTGTCAGCTCAAAGCTCCAGGGGCCCCATTACCTGCAGCAGATTGGAGCTCTGAGTCCCGTCCACCCGGCGGCTGGGATCTGCAGGGGACCCCCCCCATCACCCATAGTGGCTCAGAGCTCCAGGGCCCCTGCCAGCTGACATCTTTAGCCCCAACTGCCCCGGGGCAGAAGCAGAAAATATCACAGAATACGTGACTTCCATGACATAATCTTAGCCTTAATTATAGATGACAATTTTCTAATGCAAAAACTGTTGCACCCAACATGGGGGAATTCTTTATTAGACTTTGTCTAAATAGAATAAAGAGGAAATGATCACAGAACTAAAAAGTAATAGTAGCTTAGATACAAGTGATCATGACTTGATCACAATTATAATGTTCCAACAGAATAAAGTCCAGACCAGTAACATATATACTTGGTGCTTTAATAGGGCCAGTTTCACAAAGTTGGAAACAATTATGAGCCAAATCAATTGGGAGGACGAATTTAATAAAAAAAATGTGAATGATAATTGGGAATCATTTAAGAACACTTTAAGAGAAGCCCAAAAAAGCCACCAATTGAGGAAGAAGGCCATACTGATTTTAAAAATGACCAGGTTTAGACAGGAAGTGAAGACAGCTATAAAAAAAAATTTAAAGTATAAAACAAATGGAAGAACTGGGAAGCTGATGGTAATAAATATAAATCATAAGTTAGGAACTGCATAAAACTGATAAGGGAAGCAAAGGTACACAAGGAGAAATCTATGGCCTGCAGAGTTAAGGCTAATAAGGAGGAGTTTTTTAAAATATATTAGGAACAAAAAGAATTCAGACAATGGTATTGGTCCATTACAAGATGGAAATAGTAGAATTATCAATAATGCAAAAAAGGCAGAAGTGTTCAATAAATATTTCTGTTTTGTATTTGAGGAAAAAACAGATGATATAGTTTCATCGTATCATGATAACACTCTTCCCATTCCACTAGTATCTCTGGAGGATGTTAGACAGAACCTACTAAAGTCAGACATTTTTAAAACAGCAGGTCTAGATAACTTGCATCCAAGAGTTGGCTGAGGAGCTCGCTGAGCAGTTAATGTTGATTTTTAATACATCTTGGAGCTCTGGGGAAGTTCCAGAAGACTGGAAGAAAGCTAATATGTCAGTTTTTCAAAACATAAACGGGATTACCCAAATAATTATAGGCCTGTCAACATGACATCAATCCCAGGCATGATAGTGAAATGGCTGATACAGGTCTCTAATAAAGAAATAAGGAGGGTAACATACTTCATGCAAATCAATATGGGTTTATGGAAAATAGATCCTGTCAGACTAATTTTAGATTTTCTTTATGAGATTACAAATTTGGTTGATAAAAATAGTTTTGGTGTAACAGACAGATTTCTGTAAGGTGTTTGACTTGGTACCACACGAAATTTTGATTAAAAAAATAGAATGTTATAAAATTAACAAGACACATTAAATGGATTAAAAATGGCTAACTACTAGGTCTCAAAATGTGATTGTAAATGAGGAATCATCATAGACCGGGTGTGTTTCTAGTGGGGTCCCACAGGGATCGGTTCTTGGCCTTGTGCTATTTAACACTTGTATCAATGACCTGGAAGAAACCATAAAATCATCACTGGTAAATATACAGATGACACAAAAATTGGGTGGTCAATAATGAAGAAGACAGGTCACTGATTCTGAGCAATCTGGAGTGCTTGGTCAACTGGGGTCGAGCAAACAATATGCATTTTAATACAACTAATGTATATACCCAGGAACAAAGAATGTAGGCCAGAGGTACAGAATGGGGGGCTCTATCCTGGGAAGCAATGACTCTGAAAAAGATGTGGGGGTTCTGGTGGACAACCAGCAGAATGTGAGCTCTCAGGGTGGTGATGTGTCCAAAACAACTCATGCAATTTTGGAATGCATAAATAAGGGAATTTTGAATAGGAACAGAGAGGTTATTTTACCTCTATATTTGGCACTGGTTTGACTGGTGCTGGAATACCGTGTCCCTTTCTGGTGCCCACAATTCAAGAAGGATGTTGATGAACTGGAGAGGGTTTTGAGAAGAACCACAAGAATGATTAAAGGATTAGAAATCATGCCTTATAGTGATAGACTCAAAGAGCTCACTCTGTTTAAGGCTAAGGGTGATTTGATTACAGTCCATAAGTATCTACCTGGGGAACAAACATTTTATAATGGGCTCTTCAATCTAGCAGAGAGAGGGATTAACATGATTAATGGTTGGAAGTTGAAGTTAAATTTATTCCAGTCTGAATTTGCCTAACATTGGGAGTAATTAACCATTGAAACAATTCACCAAGGGTCCTGGTGGACTCTCCATCACTTGCCATTTTTAAGTCAAGATTGAATGTTTTTCTAAAAGATATGCTCTAGGAACATATCTGTGTCTGTGTTATACAAGTCAGACGAGATGATCACAATGGTCCCTTTGGCCTTGGAATCTATTAAAAGTATCTTTTTTTACTATATCCACAATGCTACTCTTGAACTAATAAATATTAACCAAAAGCGTGGTCTTAATTTTTGCCTTGGTCCCCCTACAGAGAGGTGTCCATTTTCCATGTCATTTGGATATGCTTAGAGCAGGGATGGCCAACTGAGCCTGAGAAGGAGCCAGAATTTACCAATGTACATTGCCAAAGAGCCACAGTAATACATCAGCAGCCCCACATCAGCTCCCTGCCCTCCCGCTCCCAGCGCCTCCCACCCACCAGCAGGCCCGCCAATTAGTGCCTCCCCCTCCCTCCCGGCACCTCCCGATCAGCCATTTCATGGTGTGCAGGAGGCTCTGGGGGAGAGAGGGGGAGGAGCGAGGGCACGGCAGGCTTAGGAGAGGGGATGGGAAGGGGTGGAGTGGGGGCAGGGCCTGTGGCAGAGCCAGGATTGAGCAGTGAGCACTCCTCGGCACATTGGAAAGTTGGCGCCTGTAGCTCCAGTCCCGGAGTCGGTGCCTATACAAGGAGCCACATGTTAACTTCTGAAGAGCCACATGTGGCTTAGAAGCCACAGGTTGGCCACGCCTGGCTTAGAGTGATTCCCTTGACATTAATACCAGGGTAGAGGTGTTTGCCAAGCTGAATAGTAGCATATTTTGTTCTGTTAAGAGCCCTATGGCTGAAAATAGAGAGAGAGCGTAAAAGGTTTTTTTTTCCCGGCATGTTGGGGGAACAGGAGGTGCCAATAAGTGAAAAATGCCGGTTAACTAAGAGGGAGGAAGTTAGGTGCAGTGGGGGTGCGGGGCGCAGGCTCTGGGAGGGAGTTTGGGTGCAGAAGGGGGCTTGGGACAGCAGGTTGGGATGCGGGAGAGGGTGCAGAGTGCCAGATCCAGGGGGGCACTCATCTCAGGCGGCTCCCTGCAAGTGGTGACCTGTCCCGGCTGCTCCTAGAAGGAGGCACAGCAGACGGCTCCACATGCTGTCTCTGCGCGCACGCGCCACCCCCGTAGCTCCCACTGGCCGTGGTTCCCAGTCCATGGGAGCTGCGGAGCTAGCACTCGGGGCGTGGGCAGTGCACGGAGCCACCTGCCATGCCTCTGCCTAGGAGCAGCCAGGACAGGTCGCCACTTGCAGGGAGCACCTGAGGTGAGCACTCCCCAGATCTGGTATCCCGCACCCTCTCCATGCCCCAACCTGCTGCCCTGAGCCCCCTCCCACACCTAAACTCCCTCCCAGAGCCCGCATTCCACACCCACACCCCAACCACCCCCTACCGGCCCCAAACCAACTGGACTATAAACTGGAATTTCAACGAAGATCAGAAATGTTGGTTTATAGAGCTTTCCGGTTGGTGATGTCAGATAAAACAGCTTTTACTGTATTCTCAATTCAATACACACAAAAAAGACAGAGGTAGTCACAATTTGCACTGCATCAGGTAATCACATCATAAAACACACATACTTTGAAAACTTATTCGATGCTAAAGTTAGCAATTTAGTAAATATCTTTACAATATTCCCCAGGATAACAATACAGCTTGTAATACTAAAACAGGGTTCAAAAAATAACTAGATGAGTTCATGGAGAATAAGTCCATCAATGGCTAATAGGCAGTATGGGCAGGAATGCAAAACCATGCTCTGAGTGCCTAGCCTCTGTTTGCCAGAAGCTGGGAATGTGCAACTGGGGATGGATCAATTGATGATTACCTATTCTGTGCATTCCCTCTGTGGCATCTGGCATTGTCCACTGTCAGAAGACAGAATACTGGGCTAGATGGACCATTGGTCTGACACAGTATGGCAATTCTTATGTTCTTAACACATAGTAAGAATACTCAGATATTTTGGGTCCAATTGACATTATTAAAAAATGTCATAGACTAAGCCATATTCTTTACCAGCTGGAAAATTGCCAGGATAAAATGTTTTATTAGTTTCCGGGGACAATATTTTATTTGCCTAAATTATTATTTTCTTTTCTAAACACACTTTATACATGACAGCATTTGCTCTGCAACAGACACTATTTTATTTGCCTGGAAAAAAAAACCCATAGAATAAACAGCTTTATATGGAATTACATAAGGAACACCATGCTGGGAGGGCCCAATGGTACACCTGGGCTGATACCTTTCTTCAGTAGAGAGGAGTGTGATGCATCTCATAAAAAAGCATTAGAAGACTAAATCCATATAATTGTGTGCTACTATGATACAGGGGGCACTTGCATGTAACCTCAACCAGCAGTTATCTTATGATCTGTAGCATGAAAACCGATAAACCTAGCACTAGTTAGGATGCAAATGAACTATCTATAATAGGAGCTGCAATTCTTACTAGCGCTCAAGAGGACATGTATGGCCCAAATTGCAAAAGGTAAAAACCAAACATTCATCAATGATGTATCATCACTACTTCTAACAACAGCCGGCAGGTTGGCCAAAGAAATGTACCAACGTTCCACCCCCGAACGCCCCGGGGCGGGAGAACAGCTGGGCCCGAGCCGGGCTCTCCCCGGCGCACCCGCCGCAGCCCCCCGGCGGGTGGGGGGGAACTGGTCATTATTGGACCCGCTCCGCAGCCCCCGGGCAGCGTGTACACGGGAGTCAGGATCCTTCCGCTGAAACACTCAGAAACCGCAGCCCCGGGAAGCCGGGGTGGAGGAGGGGGAGGCGGGGGGCGTTGAAGCCCAACGGCGCAGGCACCCGGGCGGGAGAGGGGCGCGCCACGCCGGGCACGGGACGGAGCAGCCCCGCTCGCAAGGGAAATCCGGGGCCCGGGAACGGCGAGTTCGCTGCCCCCCGGCGCTTTGTTCACACGGAGGCTGCCCGTGTTTCGGGGGTGGGGGCAGCTCACCCTGCCCCGCCGGGGGGACACCCTCAGCCCGCGGCACCCCCGCCGACCCCCCGCCCCCAGGGACCCGGGAGACTCACCGGGCACCGGCTCCTCCGCCTCCCCCATGGCGGCTCGGGCTCCGGCACTGGGGCATCCCGGAAGTAAACAAACCTCCTGCCACTAGCAACAGGAGGCGGGGCCCGGCCATGGGGAGCCGCGCGCGCCCCCTGCCGGCCGGCGCTGGGCTCGGGGCGGGGCGGGGCGGGGCGGGGGCTGTACCAGCCCCACCAGCAACCACGGGGCGGCTCCCGGACCTCCCGGGTTTTTCCAATAAGGCCCGGCCCGGCCCCTGGCTCGGGGGCTGGGGGCGGGGCTGGTTGGTTGGTTGATTGGCTGCAGGGTTTTCTGCCCTGCTGGGCTCTACGGCGAGGTCTTGGCTGCCCGTGAACCCCGGCTCCCAACCACGTACCTGCCCAAGCCTGGCTCCTGTCTGCACACAGCAGCCCCCGGCCCGGAGCTGTGGTGGTGCAGCCCTGGCTGGTTCAGTCACCCCGCAGGGGAGTTAGGAGCCAGGCTCCACTTTAACTGGGACTGCGGCCTGCCCTTGTGCTGTATGCATGCAAGGGAATAACGCCAGAGCTGATCCTTCTTCACTGCCTCCCCCGCCAGACCAGCTCTCAGGCTGTCAACTGGGAAAGAATCCCACATAGAACATCTCTGTACACGGAGACCTGGCGCATGGCCCCAGCCACACCACTGGGGAAGTGCAGAAACAGGGATGGCACAGACACAGTAACACATATACACATTGCCATGGACACTCACACGGGCTAGGCTAAACCAGGTGATCAGAATCAGGTACCAATCACCCATATTAACTGTGCAGAGAACACAAACCCTGAGGGTGTTGTCTACACAGCAAAGAAAAACCCGCAGCTGGCCCATGCTGTGTCAGCCAACTTGGGCTAAAAGGGTTTGGGCTGTTTCATTGCTGTATAGCTTTCCAGGCTGGGTCCTGAGCTCTGGGACCCTCCCACCAGTCCAGAAGTCTACACGGCAATGAAACAGCCCCACAGCCTGTGCCCAAGTCGTGGCAGCTATGGGTTTTTGCTGTGTAGACAAATCCTACGAGATTATCTCCCATTGATGGGATGCACTCCTTGGTTTTATCCTTCCCATATGCCTTTTTTCACACATCTAGTCAGATTGGTATAAAAAAGGTGGTGGTATTGGAAAAACAATTCAAAATGAGATCATACAGTTACTGGCAACAAAAGTCAAACAGAAGATTGTGGCAGATCTGAAGTCAGCAAGATATTACTCTGTTATTCTGGACTGCACACCTGACATCAGCCATACGGAACAAATGACTTTAATGGTGTGTTTTGTAACAACAACAGAACCTAGTGAAAATGTCCCTGCAATGGTGACTGTCAGAGAGCATTTTCTAGAATTTATTGACATTGATGATACTACAGGAGCTGGTATGACAAATGTGCTTCTTAAAAAGCTGGAAGATACGGGAATTGCGATAGCTGACATGAGAGGTCAGGGCTACGATAATGGTGCCAACATGAGAGGAAAGAACAGAGGAGTGCAGACACGGATCCAAGAATTAAACCTGTGGAGATTATGGAAGAGGGAGACACACATCAGGGCTCTAATTGTACCCTGGGTGATCACTACTTCCCACCACCCAACACAGATGTAATGAGGTTAAGTGGTGTCCACATAAAGAAATTAAAACTACTGATTATTCCTCAAGAAAGGTTTTTAATGACTTACGGCTACAAAAACAACACAGACAGAATAAGAAAAGGAAGATTAAAGACCAGCACTGAATAAGATCAATATAAATGACAGGTTATGCTGAAGACAAGCACAAGTATAAGTAATATTCTGCATTAATTACTGACTACTATAAAACCCTATCCTTAGCATTGCAAGTTATACTGATGACAACCACAATATATGCAAAGTTATTATTACTCATTAACTATTAACCTTACAAGTACTATTCCTGCCCTTAATAAACACAAGTACAAACAGAGATACTATAAATTGATTAATAGCTTACTAATATTCCTAAAAAATCTAATACTATTATTAAACATTTACTATTTTTAATACTGCAGCATTGATATAACCTGAGATCAAATTATCCTGACACTACCATTCTTAATATTATAGTGTTAGTACAACTTGAGATCAAATCAGCTTGAGCAACCCAGACTTCTTTACTCCGTTACCTTATTCTGCACGCAACCAGACTTTTTTTTATTTCAAAACCTTACCCTGCCGAGAATACATTACCCTTTAGTCGACCGCTCTTTGCACTGGCCAGGTACAGATAGTTGGTGTAGTTCAAGTTTCCTCGGTTGGGGGGGTGTGGGTCAGACCAATCAAAGAGAATGACCTCTTAGACCAAGACACACACACAAACCCACCTGAGGCTCTACACATTTAATCTCATCTGCCCGCTATGTTTTGAAGCAAGTCAACCAATCAGGTTAGGCCAAATGTTTATTGTGGTGGTTGTGGTTACTTTGAAATTATGATCTATGCACAGGTGCACAGCTCATATTCTCCAAATACAACCAATTGTTCTAATTGTGGTTAATGTATTAGACACAAAACATTTGAAGCAGATTAAAGAAGTGCTTGGTTGCTTTACACCTTGACCACAAGTCCGTATCTAATTTTGCAAAGCTTGCTTTTTGAAGCTGACCACAAGTCTAGAATATTTCTTAGTTTGAACTTGCTACACTCACTCTGGTTGCTATGCTTCATCTTTGAGGCTTCCGGAAGTTTTAGGCCTAACATTGAATAAGCTTGACAATACTCTTGTTCAAATTATTCACAAAACCCTCAAGCTTTTTTTGTCCCATGCAGTTCTCATTCATTGAACTTGGTGGTCAGTGATGCAGCAGCATCTTCTAGTGAGGCTGCTGAATTTTTTAATGTAATTCAAAGCATCTATGTATTTTTCTCTGCATCAACTCATCGATGGCAAATTTTGAAGCAACATCTGGGAATATCTTCTCTGACACTGAAACCATTGAGTGCCACACGATGGGAAAGTCGAGTGGAGGTGATAAAGCCTATCAAACACCAAATTGGGAAGATAGATGATGCCATAGTTGCTATTATGGAGGATAATGCTATGACAGGAGCTGTTCGTGGGAGAACACTGGCAGAGGAAAATGGAATCACCAGAAACATACATAACTTAACATTTCTGTGTGGCTTAGTGTTGTGGCATGACATACTGTTTGAAATAAATGTTGTAAGCAAGACACTCCAAGGTGTTGACCTCGATATATCTGGAGCAATGGCGCAACTGGACAAAGCAAAGTCATACCTACAGTCTTACCGGTCAGATGAGGGATTTCAAAACATTCTGAAGAGTGCACAGAAGTTGGAAGAGGAACTTCACACTGAAGCTATTTCCCCACCCATTCAAGAATACAAGAGTCACCGAAGAAGACATTTTGATTACGGGGCACGGGCTAATCCCATAAGAGACCCCAAACAATAATTCAAAGTTGAATTCTTTAACCAGGTGCTAGACTGTGCACTACAGTCAGTTGAAGAACGTTTCATGCAGCTCAAGGAACACAGCAGTATATTTGGGATGTTGTATGATAGTCCAAAACTCCTCACTATACCTGAAGAAGACCTACACCAGCAATGCACGGCACTAGAGACAGTGTTGACACATGATGATATGCACTAAATTGATGCGAGTGATTTAGGTGATGAACTGAAAGCCCTTTCAAGATACATTTCAGCAGGATCAACTCCAAAGGTTGTTCTGGAATATATGTGCACAAATAAGATGACCACCCTCTTTCCAAATGCTTTTGTTGCTCTGCGCATACTTCTAACACTTCCTGTAACAGTTGCCAGTGGAGAACGCAGCTTCTCCAAGTTGAAGTTAATAAAAGCACATCTACGCTCCACAATGACACAGGAGAGGCTGGTCGGCCTTGCAACCATCTGAATAGAGCATGAGCTGGCCCAGACTGTGGACCTTCAGGAAGCAGTTCAGATCTTTGCAACCAAGAAGGCACAGAAAGCACCACTTTGATTATTCAAACAGATAAAAATGCCAGTGTTTACTGTGCAGACAAGAAAAGTTACATTTGCTGTTCAGGCGTTTGAAAGTTAAGTGTTACTTAAAATTTTTGAACAAGGCATTTTAAGTTGTTAGTTCTCCTTTATTGGGGTAGGTAGCAGAGCAGTACCATGAGAGGAGTAGAACAGGAAGAAGGCAGAATTGAGACCTTTCAAAGTTCTGGCCCAAGCGAGGAGGCATGGGGGCATCATTTGAGCTCCCCGCCTCAGGTGCCAAAATGTTGTGGGCTGGCCCTGGGTCTCAGCCTCCATTTCTGTTTACTGAAATATTTCCTTAGCTTTAGTGTTTCTGGCCTATAGGACCAGATCCTAAACCGCAGCTGTGAGAGGAGAATTAAGCCTGCTAAATCCAGATATCTGCTTCATAAAGTTGTGGATATAGTCATGTTTGCAGGGTTAGCTGCACTTCTTTGCCTTCCCTGGTCTCTGAATGCTCCCCCTCGGTTGTCAGGCCTTATGCCTTTACCTATCCCAGACGGAATTCCATAATTCTCCCTCTCTTAGCCTCTGACCTGGGCTACATTACCTTGTTTATCAACTCTTCTTGCTCAGCAGATCCAGCAGGGTTTGGCACACTTTGGGAGTGTGTGATCAGTGGTACACAACGATTTTTAAAACCAAAGTATTATTTATTTTATGTGTAGGAACAAAATACTGTATGTAGAGAAAAAGGATTTTTAGTGTACACGCATGTCTGCCTTACCTAAACCCCTGATATCCCCTGTTGGTAGCCTAGGAAAGCCTAACTTCTTCAGACACTCCTGCAGGTGCCTGCACCTTAGTCTGGTCTCCCAAACAACTCATTGAACTCATTCCCTTCTTGAGAGATAGAGATAGAGAGAGAGGGAGAGAGAGAGATCCTTTGTAAACTGCCAGAGTTTTTTTGTTCTTCTGAATTCCTGAGCTTTGGTCCTTCAGGACAAACATAGTTTTGCAGGTTGATTAGGGAGAAGTAAAATCTTTAAAGCTAAGAAACCAGGTGTTGTCTTTTACCTCTCAAGTGTTTGCTGAGGGGTGGCTTATCTTGAGTCATTCTTTTTCCTTTCTGCTTGTTTTTCCTTACAGCCCCCAATAAACTGAACCAATCTATTCATATAGTAAACATCACAATAAACAGGTCAACATACAGTATTTATAAATTATTACAGAACAGTTCCATGACCATCATAAATGTCATGCAACAGTGGTACAGAATCAGTGAAGGAGTCTTTCTCCACATCCTCTGTGAACCTGAAGAATTATTAGAATAACGAAAACAGTATTTTCTCTCTCTCAAGCTTCTGGCTAGAATCATTCCCACTCCCCGCACCTCACACACACTCCACCTTTTAAAGAAACAGTACAGATATCCTCAGAGACACCTGAAACATGCCGCATCTCATAACATTTTGAATATTTTTAGGGTGGAGAATTTCTAGATTAAAAGAAGATATGGGATGCATTGGTGAAATGAGAAAAAGCAATCAAAGCATGGGCAGCGGGTGGAATCCCCCTTCAGGGAGGCTAGCCCCAGCTCCGCCCCTTCTGCCCACATGCCGCCCTCTCCACGGCTGGAGCCCTTAGACCCCCTGCACCCTCCCCCCACGGTCAGAGCCCCCCTGTCCAGAGGGGCCCCGGGCCGGCCGAAGCCCCGAGCCTCCCCCTCCCCCCGGAGGAATCCCGGGCCAGCTGCAGCCACACCTCCCCTCCCTGCCCTCCCCAGAGCCCAAGCTGCCTGGGGAAAAGTGTCTCTAAGGTCCGGAAGAAGGTTTTGATATGTCCCATGCAGGTTCCAGGGTGGCTGAGGAGGCAGTATTTGCTATTCAGCTTCCTGGGTTCAGCAGTAATCTCCCTGGAGTCCATGGGCCATAATAAATCAAAACCATCCCCCCAAAACCTCGCAATCGAGGGTCCGGCAGCCACAGCAGCTGGCCTGTTATACCCGCTGCCCATGAATCAAAGGTTCAACTAAGCAAATAAATGAACACAAGTTACTTTGCAACTTGACTTACTTAACAAAGTAAAGAGGGTACGTCAGATGCCAAATACAGCTTATGAAAGGGATGAAATTGGGAACGTTAAGAGGAAGTAGCTTTTGATTCCAGGGTTGAATAAATAAAAGAAAACATTTTTAAAACAGTCTCAGGGTTAGCCCTTGTTTTCTGGGCAAACAGACGGAAAAGGAGGACAATAGCAACTCTCTTTGTTGATGTATGGGGCAATATTAAAAGGCCCTAGAAGCAGCAGTGTCCAGCCTGCCTAAGTTGAAAAAAAGTTAGCATAGAGGAGGTCATTTGAGAATGGTCAGATCAGATGTAAAAGAAGGAGAGAAACTGAAAAGATATGAGGGCTCCTGAAGGTAAATTAGAAATCTTGTCAATTTCAGTTTAGGCTGAAACTTGAAAATGCTGTTTTCTAGAAGTTAGGAACCTAAATACCTTTGTGGATGTTGGCCTTGGCTCTTACAGTTTGCAGTGATTTTGTTTGGAAAACAGTTTTTAATACAAATGTGTTTGTAAATAAAAATACAATTATGGCACTCAAAATATAGTTCCTAATTTAAAACCCCATTTCTAAGTCATTTTTTAAAATTACACTTCATTTTAAAATGCGAATGAATTTTTTTATAAAACAACCACCACCTAGCTTGGGCCTCGTGCCTCAGAATGGACTCTGGGTCATCAAGAAAAACTTCATACATTATCACATGTTACTGCAGACAAAAAGAGATAGGGAGCAGACACACATGGTAACTAATGCGAGTCATAAGATTGCCTGAACATCAAAGAGGTCAGATGACATGGTACAAAGAACTAAGTTTCAGTGGTTTCTGGGGTGATCAGAATCCAGACTCGTTCTTGTTCATAGCTGGCTAGTGCATAATATGTATGCATATACTCAGCACTGCCAAACCCTAGCATTCACTAATCATGAGTCAGGTATCCCAAAATCATGACATTGCAAAATATATATATTTATATTTTCACATTCTCTTTACTTGCCTTATAATTCCTGAACTTTCAGGGTGTACCTAGGGCACATTTTCAAGCTTTTCTCCATAGCCATGTGGGTTACAACTTACTTTAAAAAAAATGAATGCTGAAATGCTCACATAATCTCCTGACTCCAGGAGCTGGGGCTTTAAGTAAAAGACGAACTATCATGAGGCTTGCAATAAAATCATGGGAGTTGGCAACAGTGCATATTGTATTGGGCTGTAACTATTACAGTTCCCTGCTTAAAGAAAAATATAGCAATCTATACTCTAAAAGTGCGTGTACAGTACCTAGAATGAGCAGGTCCTGGCCCATAACTAAGGCTGCTAAATTCTACTGCAATATAAATAATATAATAAAAAGATGTGTTTGCTGGTGATTCTGCTTTCATTTCAGTATTTTTTTAAACTAATAGTTAAAGAGAAAGCCTAGTAACAAAGAAGTTTTGTCAAGGAAACAAATGCTTTTATACTTTATTATATTATTAATTATTATTTTTTATTATTACACATTACCTGATTGCATCTAAGGCTGCTACATTTGTATTCAAGGACAAACTGAAATACTCTTGTCACTACTGAGCTTGGAACGGAGCAGTTGTAGTCCTGCCATTGATTTCAGTGGACTTTGGACTGGGCCCTTTTATTGCCAGTTCACATTGCATTCTATAGCTTTAAAATACTGCTGCCAAATGTTGAGGGAACAAATGACTGTATGTATACGAGCCTTAATTTTCCTTCTGTCTGTAAAAAGCAACACAGAGTCCTGTGGCACCTTTAAGACTAACAGATGTATTGGAGCATAAGCTTTCGGGGTGAATGCCCACTTCGTCAGACACATGTAATGGAAGTTTCCAGACGCAGGTATAAATATGCAGGCAAGAATCAGTATTAGGGTTACCATATGTCCGGTTTTTCCTGGACATGTCCGGCTTTTTGATAAGCAAACCCCCGTCCGGGGGGAATTGCCAAAAAGCCGAACACGGCCGGGAAAAATACTGCCGGCCGGGCACTTCCCCTCCCGCGGCTGCTGTGCTCCCTACCTTGACTCTTCTGCTCTGTTTAAAGCCGAGCTGCCTGAGCGCTACCGGCTTCGGGCAGCCCCCATGCTTCTGGACCCTGAGCCGCCAGCCGGGCACTTTCCCTCCCAGGCTCCGGGGGCGCAGGGTCCAGACGCATGGGGGCTGCCCAAAGCCGATAGCACTCGGGCAGCTCGGTGCTTACAGAGCCCAGGAGTTCAGGGAGCACAGCAGCCACCGGAGCCTGGGAGGGGGCGCAGGGTCCGGAGGCATGGGGGCTGCCCGAAGCCCGAGTGCTACCTGCTTCACGGTTTGCCAGGCAGCCTCCAGACCCTGCGCCCCCGGCTGGGTGCTTCCCCTCCGGGCTCCAGCTGCACAGGGGAAGCGCTGGCTGGGGGCGCTGGGTCTGGGGGCTGCCCGGCAAACCGTGAAGCTGGTAGCGCTCGGGCAGCCCT
>NC_048298.1:198182111-198219574 GCF_013100865.1 Trachemys scripta elegans | reverse complement strand
GCTGGGCGCTTCCCCTCCCGGGCTCCAGCTGCGCTGGGGAAGCGCCAGCCGGGAGCGCAGGGTCTGGAGGCTGCCCAGCAAACCGTGAAGCCGGTAGCACTCGGGCAGCCCTTTTCACGTGGCTGGGAGGGAGGAGGGGGAGTTAGGGCGGGGACTTTGGGGAAGGGGTGGGGAATGGGCGGAACTGGGGCGGGGAAGGGACGGGGTTGGGGCAGGAACGGGGGTGGGAAAGGGGGGGGCCAGGGCCCGTGGAGTGTCCTCTTTTTTTATTTTTTAAATATGGTAACCCTAATCAGTATGGAGATAACGAAGTTGTCTGTGGTACTGATACACCCTCCCCCCAACCTCCATCACTGTAGTATCTGAGTACTTCATAATCATTAATGTCTTTATTTTGCCTCACAACACCCCAATGAGGTAGGAAAGTATTATTATCTCCACTTCCCAGATGAGGAACTGAGAAATTAATGGCCAGATTTTCAAAGGTATTTAGGTGCCTAATGACAGAGAGAGGTGTCTAATGGGATTTTTAAAAATCCTTAAGAAGGTTAGGTGTCTAACTCTCATTTTATTTCAATGGGAGTTAAGCACCTAATCAGCTTAGGTACTTTGAACATCTGGCCCCAAATTGAGATGCCAAGGTCACACAGGAGATCTGTAGCAGAATAGGCAATTGAATCCAGCAGGTCTCTCAAATCCCAGCCTAACCCCCTAACCACTGGACCATTCTGCCTCTTCGATTAAATTATTTTCTCTGCTGTCAGCAATACTTCACTATGAGAGGGCAAAAAATAAAGCAGATTTCCTTGCAAAAACACTTTAGCAATTTATAGAGCATTGCCCCAACTACGTTGAGCATATGGCATGTCCCCTTGCCTTCTCCATAGAGAATATGAAAGAAACAGTGAGAGACAAGGTTGGTGAGGTGATAGCTTTTATTGGCCCAACTTCTGTTGGTGAAGGACCAGCTTTTGAGCTACACAGAGCTTCTTCAGCATTTTACCCTCCAACAGAAGTTGGGCCAATAAAAGATTTATTTCGCTCACCTTGTTTCTCTAATATTCTGGGACCAACAAAGCTAGAACAACACTGTACACAAAGAAACCTATAGGCCATTAAACAAAAAGACAACATGTTTCTTGTTGATTACTTAAGAAGCTTTAGAAAGGTTTGGACTAGTTTATGGGATCATTACAAAATAATAAACAAATGTGATCATGAAAAACAGAAAATTGGAACAAGATTAAAAAACAAAGAAATGAGGATCAATTCTTCTTCTAAAGTCAATGGGAAAACTCCCATTATTTTCAGTTGAGGCAAAATAAAACCAAAGTTGCCAAGAATATATGAAGTTTCTAGATGAGTTTCTGAATGTAGCGGATAAAAAGATGCTATCAAAGGAGCACATTTTTCAATATCATAATTCACCAAGTATAGGGTGACCATACATCCCATTTTTGGCCAGGACAGTCCATTTTTTATGTCCTGTCCCAATAATCCTGTCTTTTTTGGCAAAAGTGGGCATTTGTCCCGTTTGCTTTCGCCAACTTGATCAGTTGGCAAGAGCAAACAGAATGCCCACTTTTGCCAAAAAAAGTATGGTGCGGAGGAATGTGCGGGGTGGGGGGGAGGTGAGTGGCGATGCCAGCCCCATGCAGGCAGGGCTCAGACAAGCGGTGATCATGCTCCAGCCTCGCAAGGGGGTGGGAGGGTGGCGGCCAGGGCTCTGGCGAGCAGCTTGGGCCAGCCTTGCAGACAGGGAGTGGGGCGCCTGGGGCTAGCCCCGTGCAGTGTCCCATTTTCCCTTTAGGAAATATGGTCACCCTAACCAAATCTTGTAAGTAGCTTAAGATGAAGGGGTAAATTTCCAGAGACAAACAAAATGATTAAACTCTTTAACCTCATTGAGAATCTTACATGTAGAGCACCGTGGCACAATTTGAAAGTTTTCTCCTAAAAGGCAAACAATTTTAGAATACACCTCTACCCCGATATAACACAACCCAATATAACATGAATTTGGATATAACGCAGTAAAGCAGCACTCCAGGGGAGCGGGGCTGCACACTCCGGTGGATCAAAGCAAATTCAATATAACGCGGTTTCACCTATAACGCGGTAAGATTTTTTGACTCCCAAGGACAGCATTATATCGGGGTAGAGGTATACTTAAAAATAAATTTAGCTGCTCCGCATTCTTCTTAGTTTTACCCATGATCTTACTCTCGTGTACAAATACCTAATAGCATGGCATTGTTAAGAAATAACATTGATACTGCCGTAATGTAATGGTCCCTCATGCAATCGCACAATGAGTTGAGCAACTGACCTTGTGAGAAACATCTATCTGTAGAATCTGAATAAGGGGAGATTCAACCTCAGCTCTGGGCTGGCTCAAATTTCACAACTAGGAAAATGCAAGATAAGGTTGCCTCATCATGATACTACCTTTGCTCTCTCCCTGAAGCATATAAGGCAGTCTCTGATTCATGTAACTTCAGATCAGTTGACTTTGCTCCCAGGACTAAGGCAACTTTCATTCTAAAAGAAAATGCTCTTTAATTTGCGGAACCTGCTCAATGCTGCAACTTTAAGAAATAGCAGCAAGCAACTGGTGCAACATTTTCGGTAAGTGTATCATTTAGATTTGTCCTTCAGTTAGCAACATTGAATCATAACCCTGGAAACTAAAGTAATGAGTTGTGTAGAGAGATCAGTATCTCAGCTAAAGGCCTCCTTCAGTGTTCTTAGAGCTGTTTTGCCCTTTGTTTTCAGCAGCAGACTGTAATTGCACATGAGACTGGAGGGTTTTTATCCTTTCACTTTTCAGTCCTTGTGGAATCATGTTAAATTCTTTGCAAATGGTCAGCAGCACACACTGAAATATTTGTTTTTTCTTAAATTCAATTAATCTCTGGAGATACCATCATCACGTATCATAAACACCCAGTCACATATCTGAATATAATGTAAGGGACTGTAATTTCTACAGACAAGTATTTTGATCAAATACTGAAGGGGAAAATTCTCCCTTCGTAGCTTCACAGTGAATCTCAGCGTTAGTGTTCTGCTCTCTCGCCATATAATCCATGCATGCAGGAAGAGCATAATACCAGGGTCAAGACTAACCAGGGAGATCTGAGAGCAGCACTTCGCTGTAATTGTTTCAACAGTGTAGATTTGGCATCTCATGTGGGCCTCTGAAAAATACATCTATGACAATATTTAATTACTCTGTTTTCAATCCTTGTCACAACTTGAGGAACAAGTTAAAATTAGAGACTTAGGGCTTGACGCTGCATCATTGAGATCTTTGGATGTTTTGACATTGACTCCAATGGGAACAGGATGTAACAAGTTTTAAGTGTTCAAAAACTGTATGCAAGGGTTACATACGCACAGATCCCATTAAACCATAAAAGTCATTTTCATTTGCCTTCTTTCTCCTTTGGACCAGTTTGAAAATGTTTTCTGAGCTCTCTGATTTATTCGTTCCCCCCATATGAAGGATGCCCTGTAGTAGTCCCAGCTTTGCATATGTATTGCTGGTGACTAGCAAAATATTGCTTTGGTTAGCAAACTTGATATGGAAGTCATTATGGGGAAATAACTACAGTGGCTCCCCTTTCTCAAATGTGGCCACCTAACTTAATTGGGCTCTCTATGCTATTTTTACAGTCTCACTTTTTGAGCCATAACTACCCTCTAAATCGGATTATAAGGGAGACTATGTTAACAGAACCATTACAAACGTAAGATATCACCATAAGCTCTGATCAATGCCAGCTAACCAAATGATGGTTTAGAGCTCAAGGAAGTCAACCAGTTATTATAATGATTGAAGGAAATTGCCATTCCCATTCAAAAAGAAAAAAAACTATTTGGCTTATGATTTTTTTCATTACACTTTAATTTTGCTTCCCTGTATCCCAACTGCCACTAGTATTTATTTGGTCAGTAATGCCTCATTTGAAAAGACACTGGCGGCCCTGAAAGGAACACTACACATTGCTGACGACCATAGCTAATAAATCTTGGAAAGCAGTATGGGTCATGCAGAATTTGGCTGAAATTTTTTTAGGGCTGGAAACAATAAAATGTTAGAGACAACTCGGTGAGGGAGAGTGGAGTGACTGAGCAGCAAGAGGTTGCAGAGCCATAGAAGTAGAACTAATGCATGGGCCCCAAAGTCTGGTGACATTTAACATTAGGCTTCAGATGATCTGCTAAAAACCGGGAAGTCAAATAATTGAATATTTCCATTTGCTCCCCAGAGCCATTCAGAAAAAAGCAAGCAAACAAACAAACAAAATCCATGCCATCTCTTTATGTTCCAATCAGTTCAGTGACCTGCTCACCCTGTCCTAATCTAAAAAAAGGGAAACAATAAAGAAACAAAGTTTTCTTACAGTATATATCCATAAAAGTTAGAAGCAGAATCACATTTAAGCTGTTATTTAGTCTGCCTTGCTATTTTATTTTTCATGAGATTGTGAAGACTACCCAATACATATGGAGGCTCAAAGTAAAATCTGCTCTTCAGCGCCCAGGTATATGTCAGTGTGTATCTTGTAAAATCAGCTAGAGCACTTGAACATACATGCAAGTCAAGGATTTTGCTGGTTATACCATACCTGTATGGGTTGCAAGGATAGCACTGAGAGCTTTGTGTGATTTTTAGTTGTTTTCTTAGTTATTCAATTTTAAATTTTATTTTATTGCTTTATTTTTATAGTGTTTTATTTTTACATTTTGCTAGACAAAGTTATAGATCTTGTTAGTCCACAAAACCTATCCCTTCAGAAATATCTCGCTAAGAACAACAGAACATATAGATTTAAAAATTAGGATCTACTAGGCTGTTGGTTTAACAAATGTTGTGAACTTCAAAGAGCCAGATTTCCAAAGGGATTTAGGCATCTAGATATATGGCTAGGCATCTAGTGGGATTTACAAAATCTCCTAACCATGAGAGTTGGGTGCTTTTGTATATTGCACTAGATGACTAACTATTAGAGCTGGCAGGAAAATGGAATTTCTCTCTCAGTGGAAAATGTCCATGTTTTGGAGAGAAAAAATTGTTCCAAGTCAGGGCAAAGTAAAAAAAAAAATCAAAAATATTCTGGAGAGGAAAATTCTGAAAAATTCCTTTCTGGGAGAACCAAAAATGGGAGCTTTCAGCTTGCTCCTGGCTGCCTGACTCCCAGGACAGCTGCCTCTTGGTGTTGCCTGACTCCTCAAAGAGCTGTCTGCTTCCAGAGTTAGGAAGCTCCAGGTGGCAGCTGCCCAGCAGGCTGGGGAGCCTGGGCTAGCAGGAAACTAGGCAGGTTGGTTTCTATGGAAAGTGTCAATGGACTTAGTACCTTACCACAGAATGTTTCCACAAAGCAGCATTTTCTGAAGGAAAAGTTCTGTCAGAAATTTTTCAACCAGCTCTACTACACACATCTTTAGGTGCCTTTGTAAACCTGGCCCAGAGCTACTAAAATGCAACTAATAGATGTTTGTTACTAAGAAAATGTAAAATAATTATGGGTGAGGTTTCCAAAAGTGCTCCAGGTTGGCCTTACTCTGCTCCCATGGAAGTCAGTGAGTGTTTTACCATTGACTTCGCACAGTTATACCAATGCTTGTGAAAATTCCATCCTATAACAACCCATCAGTGTCAGATTTAAAAAATAATATGGGCTACTCTAGGGTGACCATATGTCCTGTTTAGACTGGGACAGTTCCTTTTTTAAGCCCTGTCAGTTGGCAAGAGCAAATGGGACAAATGCCCCCTTTTGACAGAAAAGTGGGGTGCGGCTGAACGTGTGAGGGGACAAGCGGTGATGCCAGCCCTATATAAGGGGGGGGGGAGGCAGGGCTCAAGCAAGCAGCCATGCCAGCCCCCAGCCTTGCACAGAGGGGGCAGACAGGGCTCGCACGCAGTGATGCCAGCCTTGTGCAGGTATGGGTGCTCGGGCCAGCTCTAGGTGGGGGGCGTAGGGGGACTTGGGCGAATGGCTCAGGACAGACCCATGGGAGTTGGGGGGTGCTCAGGCTAGCCCCACATTGTGTCCCATTTTCTCTTTGGTAAATACCATCGTAAGGCTACTCTTATTCCTTGTATCTATGCCATACATATCCCCTGAAACAAACTTCCACATTGGGGGGAGGGGGGTGAGGAAAACAATAAAACAATCCAGTCTGATGCTGCAGTTATTTCATATGCAAAACTCCCTGATGTCAACAGGTGTTGTGTGTGAATGTGCAGAATGAGTGCAGGATCAGGCCCAGATGCTAGTGCACAGTACTAACCACTTCTGACCAGGTATAAATCTTTTTGAATCTTCTGAATCTTTTTAAATAGGAAAGTTTTCAATTGACATTCCTGTGCTAACTTTGGTGGAATCTCTTTTTGTGCTAGATCCTCCACCCACTGACATCCATGGGTGTTCTGCAATTGACTTTAGTGGGAGCAAGGTTGCAGCATATATCTTTAATGGCTAAAGTAGCCTCTTCGGGAATAGTTTTCCTTGCCCCTGGGGATAAGAACCAGGTTAGCTTAGCGGTGGATCCAGTGGTGACCCAGCGCCTCCCTGCAGCTCACCACCCTTCTGTATGACAGCATATAGTGAATCCCAATAGGTTGGGCTTTATGCCACGCAGGGCAACCGCCCCACATCCTGCCCCTACTTGTGCAGCTACTGCATCATTTCCACTGCAAAGAAGCTCTCTGCACCAAAGGAGTTGAGGACAGAATTTATCTGATGGAGCAAACATTTTTAAAGGGGTCAGTAATAAAACAGTGTTTTGAATGGATATTTTCAGTTATAGGGAGAACTACTGCTTCTTGGGTTGAAAACGTGACAGACTATGAGATCTGTCATATTTGCACATGAAGATTTAAGAACTGCGGTGTCTGTGTGTGGTGCCACAACTTAAGGTCTGGAACCTTGAGTGTGCAGAGTTCCATGTCCTGCCTATGCCAGAGGGATTGTAGAAAAAGAGTCCCACTATTTTGACATGATGGTAAAGACAGAAAAAGCCACCAGAGCTTCATATGGCACTGGTGCTCCCATTCAGCTCAACTACTAGTAGCACTCCGGGGAATTTTTTTTCTGAAATTCCTGGCCTCAAAGACTTGTCAGCTGGAAGCAGTTGCAACTGAGCATTGGCTTGGAGGTATTTGCAAATAAAACCCCACCAATTCCATTCATTTATTACTTCATTCTTCTTGGTGTTTTGACTCTGATCTAATTAAAGTCACTGCAGTTAATGAGAAAGACATACTTAGCGCAGGACCTTCTAAACTTTAGAACTAGTGAAGTGCAAGTTGTGTTACAATAAAGAGGGTTGCAGATATAATCAGTCCCTGTTTAGCAGAGAAAGGGTTAAATTACCCATCAGTCTCCATTATTTGGTTTAAGGTTATAGAATATTGGCTTTACTCGGCTGTTTGCTCAAGTCATGTGCCATCTAAGATAATATGAACTTTGCAGTGTCACTTCTGTGGGAGACTAGAAATATTCCATTTCATCTGGTTCTGGAATGAGCCCTCAAACCTACCCCCTCTCATCAAATATTGAGCAATGAGCTGCTGGATTCTCTTATTGGCAATATCAGTTTCTGGAAATGAATTTGAAAATGTGTGCATGTGGTTCACAAATCAAACTTTATTTATATCCATCTGAGCAGTCCTGAGCCAGCACCCCAGAGTTGGGATTGGGAAAAAGAGCACAGGGAGCCATCTTGCCCCAACTCTTTGCACCCCTGTTCAAAACAAGCTACAATGCAGCCTTAAGTGTTTAACCAGATCCTGAGTGGTTTTCTACATTTGGGTTTATTTGATTATATAACCCAGATACAAATACTAGAAGTTATAAGAAACAAAATCAGTTTCATGGATGATAATAAGAGAGATGGTTAGAATGGTGATTAATATAGCGAACAGTGCAGTGTTGTGGCTGTGTGAGATGAAAAGTCACGAACTAATTATCACAGGCCATGAAGGTTATCTTGCTGCGTCAAATGATAGTAGTGAAAGAGGGTTAACTGGTTGTACATTAGCTTTAGCATGCGTAACATATTAATACCCAATGACAAAGAGCCTGTTTTTGTTGTAGGTCTGGGCAACCAACTCAAACTAATATTAATCTGAAAGGTCGTGACCTCCTAACTCTGCAAAGTTACACAGCGGAAGAAATAAAGTATTTGCTATGGACGGCATCAGATTTGAAACAAAGAATAAAGGACAAGGGAGAGGTATGTAAAATGTCACTTAAAATCCATTTTGCTTGTTCAGTCACTCAGCTCACCAAATCAAGATTGTCATACAAGATAATGTGAATCAGCAACTAAACTGGCTTGTCCTAAACAATCACTTCAACCCTTAATTAGTGTAAATTGTATACATCAAATGAAGGGCCAGCCAGTAAAAGGCAAAATGTTGTTCTTTGGATGAAGTAGGGGAATTATGCTGTTCAAAAGTGTGTACCCCTTATCTAATTCCCTCTTATTGGATATTCCCAATGATTTCATTTGGGCTACAAGCAGAAGTAAAGGTTTACAGGAATAGGAGCATTATTCTGTATGTAGTGTAGGAGCAAGATAAGAATCAGAGATCTCTTTCATTTGTTTAAAACAACAAAACAAAAAAATGTAGATGCTTTTTGCCCCTAGAACTTTCTGTTTCTCCCAAACTCTTCCCAATGCTAGTGACGAATTTGGAGGGGCAGGGGATTAGAAATGATACAATGACTGCTTTTATTATTAATTTCCTGAAGCCATTAAACTGTGAAGCAAATATTAGATAATGAAGAATGAGTGAACTATTTTCCAAATCCCTTTCCGTTCTTGTTTTTCAGTATTTGCCTTTGTTGCAAGGAAAATCTTTAGCCATGATTTTTGAGAAAAGAAGTACCCGAACAAGATTATCCACTGAAACAGGTAAATCTAGACAAAACCATGTTATAACAAATATTTTCTCTGCAGAGTACATTTGTCCATATCATGAAACCATTACTTAATCATGTAGTTAGCAGTTTCTACTCAGAAGACATCGGAGGTTGGAGAGCAGCAAGGATGAAAGTAAGTTTGAGGAGAATGGCAGTTTACTCAACAGTGTGAGCAGTGTCTTGTTCTGTTATGCCTCATTAATACTACAGGCACATCTCTTTGATCACTAAAATCCCCCAGGGTCAACTCCAAATAAGTTAGAACTGAAATAAAACAACAGAAAGCAGAAGGTTTTCATGATGTAAGTTTCATGCCATATTAGCTAGCTGTACACTTTCCCTTCACTCATTTTAGCAAGTAACACCAATTTAATTCCACACAGGCTGTCATAACTAACATCTTTCTAATTTATTATGCATGACTGTTGTCAATCTCAAGGCTTGTCTACATGGAAACTTAGTGTGCGGTAAGCCAGGATGTGAACACAAGCCTGCCATGTGTTAAGTCACCATGTAGACCCTTCGTCTGTACACTACAGGTTCCGTAGTGTGCTTTGACATACTGTTTGACACAGCGGTATGCCAGAGCACAATATGAAATTTTTAGTGAGTGACAGCAAGGTCCCTACAACTAGTTAGTGTGCAGAAAGCTAGTGTATTGTTCATTCACACACTGGCTTGCTGCACCCTCAGGCTTCATGTAGACAAACCCTCAGAGTATGTATTTAGACTGAGAATCATAATTTAAATTAGAGAAAAACCCCATGACTACCTCTAGAGAAACAAACTTGGGATGGGATGGAGAAACGGGGATATTGGTCTAATAATACCAAGCACCGTAGACAAGGATGCTAAAAGAATAAAACACATACATAATTCTACTCATGTACGTAGCAGATGCTTACATGTTTGCAGGATTGGGACCATAATATTTTTGCACAGACCTAACCATTCTAACTTTGCATCCAATAAATCATTTAGGATTCTTTACGAAGACATTTATACCCACCAGGTGGGGAAATCTTTGCTCTTCCCACATTTACGCTGAAGTAAACTGTACTGGGCCCAACCTCCCTCAAGTAGAATTGTCCCATGCAAGGGACAGGTAACTTTGTAAGGCCCCTCTCACTGAGTTTCATCCAGATTTCTCTGTAAGAAGCAAGGGAAAACACAGGAAGAAGGGAAGGAAGGAACAGACTGTTCTGCTCTCAAGTCTGAAGATTCCCCCAAAATACATATGAATCTTAAGCAATTTGTGGCGCCACCGGTGTCTGCATGGAGGTCCTGTGTCTTCCTGCTGGCTCCATGGTCCTCTCTACTCCTCCTTCCAGATCACGATCAGCATAGCTTCAGAGGGGTTTCAACCCCTGACCAATGTACCAACAACTCCTGTTAAGGTCAGCCATCCCCCTTATACATCAGACCTCCTAGAGCCACCTAGTGTTGGTCTCCTGCACTTGTGTACCAGGCACGTGTCAGACTGTTCCCTGCACTCCCTCCTCTGTCTAGCACAGATACCGGCATCATGTTGCCCTTTGCTTCTAAGATCTGGCTTCCACAGCAGATTCAAGTATTCCCCCTCCCTCCACCTCCATGGTACATTCTGTACATCCCAGCTGCTATTTAAGGTGAAATGGCAGCTTCCTCTGAAATCATAACAAATGCCTCACACTCCTGTGTTGTGAAATCAATTCATTTCCTACCAATTTTCTAAAGTGTAAGTGAGACCTACAATGGTTATTTGCAAGACTTCAGAGGCACACGTTATCTCTAATGGCATTTCTCAGGCACAAATCACCCTGAGGTCTTGAAAAAGGTCACGTGTGTCCCAAGGCTTTGATAATCTGTCCTCATGGATTTACGTAAGCAAACATTACAACACTCCATGAAGCTGGTGGACAATTGAGGTGGAAATGACTGTATTTCACTATTGCACAGTGCAATATCTAAGAGAAAACTGGTGTGTGTTAACATTGTGGAAATGTTAAAAAAAATAAAGAGATTCTTCCATTTTCATATCTTTAAAGAACTCAGTTCTTGAAAAATAAATACATGTTAATTTGCAATGCTATATGAGAGCATATTTTACATTTGTAGTGCATCCAACGTGTATTATTTCTAACTCAATATTCTGATGGGATTTGAAATGTAATGGAGAAATGGTGTCCTTTTGAACAAATACAATCTTGATGTTAATTTGATATGGAAGATTTCTAATACATGTATTATTTTAGCATGTTATTCAGATTAAAACTAATAGTGTAAGTTAAGAATTGTCAGTAACTTTCAGTGTTTGTAAAAAAACCATTTTTTTCAGAGCCTACCAAATTTATTACTATCACTTCCTATAACTGTGGGAAATGTCATCTGTTTGCAGTCACAGTCCCATACATATCATCCTTGTATGTTGAAAAAAGGGCATTCCACATGATCATATATTGTCTGTAAAATAAAGTTTCCCCTCTGTCATGGTATAAAGGTGAATCCCATCCTATGTTTCCATTATATCTAGCATAAATCATACTGCCTCTCAATCATGCTCTGCCTCCCCAATTGTAACTGCACTTAAATATCAGTGAACTGACTGGTAGTAAATAAGGCCATTCTACAGACACTGAAATATGGACAATATGCTGCAAGTTTGAAATAGGGGAGGATCACAAATAATACTCAAAGTTGAGGGTAACTTCAGATATATTCTGGCATGTCATGAGACCCAGGGCCTGATTCCTCTATAGTGGAATACCACTATTGACTAGAAAGGACTTACTCCCAATTCACACCAATGTGAAAGAAAAGTGAGGTCCATAATGGTATAAACACACCATGTACATATATTCACACAAAGTTATATCATCCTAATGGATGAGTGAAACATATCAGGGAATACACTATCTGGCATTTAGAGTGCCCAGTAGTGGATACTGTCTAAACTGGCTATACTACCAAGGCAGATTACTTTGGTACCTTATTATCCTCTTCCAAAGCAATCCTTAAAAAATAGGATTTAGGTTTCAGACTGCAGCCCTTAGGAATGTTCCCCTAATTGCTGTTAAGTACAGCTTTTAATTTTAAATCTTTAAAATGCATTTTCTACACTACATGCCAAATTCTGTCAGGCAGTGGCAGCCAACTCACAGTCAGAAGTGGAAGAACAATGAAATTGTCCACTCAGAGAGACTATTCCTCAGGCCCTCCATGATAGGAGCAAGTTGTTGGGGTCTGTGGGTGAGGATCTCAGCCCAAGACTCAACAATGATAGGCATGCACAACTCTCTGCACCAATTATTCATAATCTTGGTAGAAATGGATTGCATAGGTGGACTCTATATAAGGCAACAAAAACAATCACTGTTTTTGCAGTATATTTGCACCAGGCTGGGGAGTAGTCATACCTCTTCCACCACGTGTAATGGAATGTGGTCCATGGATGTCCAGCCTTGACTTCTCATTTTGTAACAAGCCCCCAGATAACTTCTTATAGGAGATTGTAACCAGGTGGTCATTTTACTGAGCACCCCCTCATAGGTAGCAGTCACTTTGCAGGCACCCTACTCTGTAAGCCCCTTCTCACAGGCCCCTTAAGAACACCACATACATAATCTCTCTTTTGGTCAACAGCATCTCCCCCCAGGGTTGGTTTAATTACAGAAATGGTTCAAACAGTCTTCAAAATCCCCCAGATAAAGTCCATAGCCATAACAGAAAGGTCAATATAGTATTCACCCTTGTTCTTCTGCTACACACAGAACTCTTCCTCTAGTCTCAGCCTACTCCACCCAGAGCTGCCAATCTCTATCTTTCTGACTGGAGTGCAGCCCTCTGGCCATGACTTCATTCTTCTGTCAGCACTAGCCTGTACTTTCCTAACAACCCTGTATCAATCCAGTACTTTCCTACAAGCACCTTTCTTATCTCATGATTTTTCTCCCCTTCATGCTGTCCACCTGCTGCCCTTTATAGGAAACTACCTGATTCCACAAAGGGCTGCATCTTTAGTAATCAGGGTTGGGTAGCCCCAGGCCTTCCAGCCCTTAAAGGCGAAAACCACTCTACTAGATGTTGAGTGGTTTTAAGGAGAAGGATTTGTGGGACCTACAGGGACATGTTCTGCTCTGACTTATGCTCCATGAAATCTCACCGGAGTGTATATTTTACAAAAGGCACACATGTTGCTCTATGAACATATGCTTTGCCTCCTACATACATGTCTTTGCTTCCTTTTTAAAACTGGCCACAGTGAGAAGCATGTGCATGGCTTCATCACCTGTCTCTACTTTCCAGCATGAGCTCGGATCCTCACAATAGTTGTTTTGTTTTAACTACTAATATTCACCCCAAGATCAATCATTTGTAAAGAACAATAGTTGTGGTGTTATCCTTTTAATATTTAATATGCTTGCAAAAGCACGTGAAAAGCTGTAGTAATGGCAATGCCTGCACTGCTATCTGCTGCTGAGAACAAAGCTGATCTACTTTAAACTTCCTTAAGGTTTAACAAAGCAACAGTTTCCCAGCACCTTTTGGATCACAGCTTCCCAGACAAGAGGGTCTTAACTCTTCTATAGTTTATGTGGCCCTCTCTTCACCCCCAAATGAACAATAATGTCATCTTATTTCCAGAAAATGCTGTGTTTAAACTACTTAGCATATGTGCAATGTGCCTCAGGTGGCATGTGACCAGGATTCATCACCAAATTTGGTTGGATCCTTAGCTTCCCCTGCCCGGGCCAAGTACTGACCAGGAGCGTGACATGAACGCTGATCCATGTTCCCCTCTAAACTACCGAAAAGGTATTTTCCACTCCAGAGGATAGCAAATTACCGTGATAATGCTGATCTGCCTGTGGGATGCTATGATGATACTAGGGGTTTGTTTGGTTACTTCCTATAATCAAAATGGGAGATGGGAAGACCTAATAGATCACCTAGGCCATTCTCCTGTTCTCTAGTGGATGAAATTTACCCCAGTGCAGAGGGAGCCTCACAAGGCCACTTAAGCCCAATTTAATCCCTTAGGCCCAGACCTTCAGCTGCACCAGAGCTACAATCACTGCGTCTCAGCAGTTGGGGCATAAATATGGCTTTAAACCAGCCTTGTGCTCCCTCAAGCATCTCATTTAGAACATTGTTAGAGTGGGGCTAAATTATGCCCATCTGCAACAGCCCCCACAGCAACACTCCAGCCAGGCCTCCCCCACCCAGACTGTGCCCAACATGCCTTCTATGCTGAGGCTAGGAAGGCAAGTGGCATAGGGCGATTTTCCCTTATGTTGGGATAATTCTCAACCAGCTCTTTAAGATAGCTATCACACACTGGAGCAGTGAAAAGCAGGCAGAACAGAGGCCAGGATCTGGCCCATAAGGTAAAAATCACATCAGTGCAGAGGCCCAGTACTTAAGTCCCACTTAAAATGGCACATAGGTCTTATGCCTGCACAGGAGTGAATTTCATCCTGAGGGCCTGATCCTAATCTCCCTTAAACTAGATGTATACACATGTGTACCTTCACTAAGATCAGTGGCTATAAACTAGTGTGAGAAAAGAATAACCCAGCCATTAATGTGGGGATTCAGTGATGGTTATTACCATGCATGAACTTGCATGGATTTTGCCTTGAACATAGAACTGAAGTGATATCTAAAGGCCTTTAGGAGGGTTGTCTGTACTTGAATGGATTTCACCCTAGTGTGTATTTACCAGTGTTTTGTGACGTCTGGAATTAAAAGTTCCAAACAAGGGGGTGCCTCTCTTACTGCTGTTGTTGTTGCAAATACCTGTTCTCTGGGATTTATTTTTAAATCTCAAATTGTAACCATTCAGATTGTGTTTTGTTTTTAATCTTTGCAGGGTTTGCTCTCCTTGGGGGACATCCTTGTTTCCTTACAACCCAGGACATACATTTGGGTGTTAACGAGAGTCTCACAGATACAGCACGGTTGGTAAAATATCATAGGATTGTTTTACATATGTGAAAGTGGTAGATCTGGCTGAAATTGGTGAGAAAATGTGAAATAAAAACACCAAGTTGGTGATAACTTTTTGCATGATTTTAGACTCCCCAAGTATTTATTTTCTATGAAATTTCAAAGGCACCCAAAATTCTCCGCATTATAGCAGTTTGCAAAATTCACTTGTCACCTTTTTGCATTTTTTCCATCCAGTGGGGGTGAATTAAGCCCTTGGATTCTTCCCGCCCCCCTCCACTCCATTCTATAGGAAGTTGACCAGAGCTTTAAAAACCACAGAAGTGTGAGGCTATTTCTTGCAGATGCTGTCACTTTGCCTTGCTCCCCATTAAGCTTTTATTAATGACTCATCCAATCTTGAGTATTGTGCTGCTTTCTAAGAAGCCCCTCTGCAGTTTAAGATTAATATGTCAGTGCTCAGATGCGCCAAGGTTAGTACCTTTTAAAAGGTCCTTTCTGCTCTGTCGAAAGACACACAACCTCAGGCTTGTCAAGCTCAATTCAAGAAACACAATCAGCGAGCTGTGGTTTTTTCTCTCCTGCTGACTATGTTCTTTGTGGTCGTTAGCTGGAGTGATTGTTTCTCAATACTGCATTGCTTTTCCCTCTGCAATGAAATCCAAGGAAAACATAAGAAAAAGGCCAAACTTTTGGACATTTTAAAGTGTCCTTTTCCACCTTCATCTGTTGAAGGAGAGTGGATATGGGGCAGTGATGATAGAAAGTCAGGCTTGCAGTCTCTTCAGGCTGGACACTTAGCTTACTCTCCTCCTGTGTCCCACTAAACAACACAATATTGAAGACACCAGAATATACATTAATTGTAATTAATGTTAACATGTTTTAGTTAAAGCCCCACCCAATGGCTTGCTTTGGTAGCTATACATGTAGGTTTCTAACACCCATTGAATGATGGGAGCTGCAGAGAGTGGCAGCCTAAGCTGTCAGTGTGGCACAGTACAGTCTCAGGTTCCATCTCTGGGTTGTTCCTTTGTTCAGTCCTACTTCATCTCCCTTCTATTTGAATTCAAATGCTACAATGGGATTCAACCTCATTCTTCCAAAGTGACTTTCTTTCTACACCTAAGAATGTTGCCTCAAATGAAGCTGCTAGAGCAGCTATTGTTATATGCAGGTAGGCCATTCAAACTTACTAGACCACATTCATCCCTACTGTAACTCCAGTGACATTAGGGACAGGGAAGTATTACCAGAGAAGGGGCAGAGCTTCCCCTGCTCTATTAAAGGCAGATGGAGAGCTCCTCCCCCCCTCAAGAGAGCACTGTTCTCCGAGCCCCTTCCCGCCTGCTGTTTTCTTACTGGCTAGCAGTAAAGTGAGAACACACCATTTAAGAGGGTTTGAAAAGCAAGCAGCAGTGGACAGTTGAGAAGTTTGGGAGAGGGAAAGCCTAAGGGGATCAGATAGACACAAAAATCACAATGGCAGCTGGGAGATATTTGCCAAACCTGGAATGTGAAGACTACATCTGATTGAGGCAAAGGTGAGGGGATTTAAAGAGGGACTGGATGTGGTCAGAGCAAAGATATTTGCAGCTGCACTTTGGATGGACTGAGAAGATGGATGGACTGATGCCAGAGAAGAAAGGTTGCAGTAATTCAAATGAGAATTGTTTAGAGTGGGGCTAAAGGTTGTTGCTTAAGGAATGGATGGATTTTGGAGAAGGGCACCATGTGGTGGCAGCATGAAGGTAAGGGGGTCAAAGGAAAGCAAGAAGTGGAGGATGGCCTCCAGCCTGCAAACCAAACTGACAGGGAGGGTAGGGAAGTTGCCAAAGGTGATAGAGGGAGGAAGAAGGGATGGTTTGTCAGGGAAGATGAGGAGTATAGACTTTGCTGTTAGCAACTGGTTCCAGGGACGGGGGAAAGGGTGAGAGTATCCCCACTTAAGAGAGCCATCCCAGGCAATACTGCACCAGAAAAACACAGACCCTGTATTTAGTTTGGAGGCTGTTGGTCATTTACTGACCTGGCAGGCAGGCTACTCTACATAACAAAGATGTTCTGATAAATACAGTTGGCCTGCTCCTGCTCTGAATGAAGTCAATAGCAAAATCCTTTCTGACTTCCCCAGGAGCAGGACTGAGCTATTCACACAAAGAACAAATGAAATATTGCGAGTCACCTCTGGTGCTTGTGCATGTTTTATTAGCATATAGGAAGGTACCAGTATAGAAGCCTGGTTCAAGGAGCATGAAAATAAACAGACAATAAAAAACAAGGAATACTGGAGTTTTAACGAGTCTGGAGAGTATTTCAAATAATTACAGCTTCATACCTAGGGCTCCAAAGGCTTAGAAATAGTGGAGGCTGAGGCTTAACGTAAAGGGGGATAGAGGTCTGTAAAAGGCCTACAGGTTTTATTATAGTTGAAATACAGCCCCATTGCAGGTCAGTGTTTCCGCTGAGAACACCTTTTAGTGACTTGTAATTTGGCCATAACAAAGCTCCTCTGTGCTGTGTAATAGCTCTTAAAGACAGACACTTACACAATAACAGAGCCCTAGCCTATGAAGGGTCTTTAACATTTTCACTGCTGCTTAGTGTGTCTGGTATATCAGGCAAACTGAAACACTGGCAGCATTCCATGTACCTGGTATGCCATATTCTTCTACTGTGACATCAATGCATGCCAGCACACATCACGGCAGCACCGATGCTAAGCTGCGGCAGTGGCACTGAAGCAGTCAGTCGTTAAACTTGATAGTCCACTGAGATTATCAGGGGTCAGTTCCTACATTTGTGTGGGATAGGCTTGCACCCTTGACCTACCCACCACTTATACAAGAACAAATATGCTCCAGAGCCATTTTAACAACCCCACTATTGACTTGGTAGCATTGAATTAGAAAATTAAACCATTTATTCAATAAACATTTTTAAACAATAGGGATATACATTTTGGATAGAAACACTTCCCTATCTCCTTGGTTCTTTGGGAGCTGTTACATGAGTCTGCACTATTGCCACACCCAGTGCTCCCAAATCTCGAGATTAGCTTCAAAATCATGAGATTTTTAAAAAATCACTGAAGTTCTTTTTCTTTGCCTTTTGGTTTTTGAGCCTTTAAGGTGCACTTGGGTCATATTTTCAAGCTTTCCTCCACACCCATCAGGGCTAGAAACTTAAAGTTTAAAATGAAAGTTGAGGTTCACACATAATCACATCTGCAGTATCTGGGGGCTTTAAGAAAAACACCAGACATTTCAAAAATCATAAGAGTTACATTGATTTAGTATCAACATAGGAATCCTGGTAACTTCACCAGATACAGGGTAACCACTGATAGTCAGCCCCAGAGTCATGGGCCTTGCCCCTCCAATGGTCTTCAGAAACTCAGACACCTAATTGGCCCCAGCTTCTCTCAAGATGACTCTGATTCAGTCCAAGTAGCTCTTTCTGGGCAAACACAGCTGTCTGCTATTTCTTTCAAATTAGCTTCAGCCTGATTCAGTTATGGGTGAGTCTGGTCTTCTCTCAGGCCAGCTCCAGCTTCCTGGTGACTTCAGTCTGGTCTAGATTCTAACAGGACCTTCAGTTCTCAGTTGGGCTTTCTAGCAGCATAATAAAGGTATGTTTGACACCATAATGCTGGTAAGAGCAATGACCTTTATTTCCTGGCTCCAGTTCTGTGACATGAGTCAGAGTTACAAGGTGATACCTTAATCATAAGGCACATGGTCAGTATTCACTGATTCCAGTACTCACTGCAGTAGTATCTTTTCAACAAGTTAGGCAAGAAATCTAGCATCAGGCCATGTTATGGCTGAGTTCCCTGTAGCTACCTTACATTGAAAGGGATCCATCTTCTTGAAGCTCTTTATCAGTCATATGGTGACTAGTTTGCATAAAACCACATTTCCCCTAAATACCCATCCAAGCTAGATTAAACAAAAGTAACACCTTTATAACTTGTCAGCTAGAAAAAAATAATGGCACAGACAGCAACCTTACAGATTATCTTGTTCAGGTCTTCCTCTTTACCTATATAGGTAGCATCAATGATTTCCCTTAATGGGAATCTTATCTGAATAAGGAATGTTTGACTTCAGTTGGAAGAACAATATAATTGACTTCAATGAGAGACCTGCCTGTGTAAGGACTCTGACACTGGGACCTATCTTTCCAGAGGAGATGTAAAAATCCATCGTGGCAAGTCAGCAATCCACCAATTGTAAGAGCATTCCTGTGATCCTTTAGGGTTCAACTGAGGCCTGCCTTGCAACTGTGGGTGCCTTAAATGCTATGCTGCTGGGGTTCCCTGATCTGATGCCAACCGGTAACACCCTGGCTCCCACTGCTCAGTTACTTTTTGCAGCGTGACCCCAACACCCTCCCAGTCCTGAATTTCCCCAAAAACATCTACCCTGCAGTGTCCAGCCTTCTCACTGAACCCTTACAGAAGTTATTAAAGTTTTTTGCTCCTTTAAAGAGACAATACACTGCAGCCTCTTAATTTAACTTGGGTTAACACACTGCACTGCACTGAACTCATTTATAGTAAAAGTAAAACAACTTTATTTAAGAAAAGGACATAAGTTTGTGATACCAAGTATAAGGAATAAAGATAGGTTACATACAAACAAAAATAAAAATATGCTTCTATGACTAAAACCTTGTCTAACTAATTAGACTCTCTTGTTCAAAGAAGTGTTTCTCACTAAGTCTCTTTTCCAGCATAGGTGACCAGAACCCTTTACAGAGCTCAGTTCCTTTGTTTTGTCAGGTGAAAGATGCCAGAATGGCGCTTTCTCTCTCTTTATATCCTCCCAAAGTTCATTGACGCTGCTTCAAGAGCCAGGAAGCCTTGCTGGGAACTCAGCTTGCTGTGTCCACCAGGGAGCTGACACCATGTTCATTTTTGCAGTCTCCTGCCCCTGTTGCGATAGTTAAGAGGCTATCTCCCCAGCTCACTAGGTTGATGGCTTTGTTTCCCTCTTATGACAGGTTTCAGAGTAGCAGCCGTGTTAGTCTGTATCTGCAAAAAGAACAGGAGTACTTGTGGCACCTTAGAGACTAACAAATTTATTAGAGCATAAGCTTTCGTGGACTACAGCCCACTTCTTCTTCGCTGTAGTCCACGAAAGCTTATGCTCTAATAAATTTGTTAGTCTCTAAGGTGCCACAAGTACTCCTGTTCTTTTTCCCTCTTATGTAAATGTAGCTTCATTGTCTCTGACAGACAACCAGGCTGGGCAGACAAGCAAATACACATTCCTGTTTTTAGGGCAGACTGAGCGTATGCACTCCTTGCCAAACACATTTTAAGAATCTAATTCTAGTGCATATTTATAACTGTTTGTACACATTCTGTACATACACCACACGATGATTTTCGGGACTAGTGTGAAACCAATTTGTGTATGATACCTTACATGACACTTTTTAGGTACAGATTATGACAACTGTGGGAAATGCAGTGAGTGTGCCAGCCTGACAAGAATTGCTGACAAAGTAATGAACCACCAATGGCCTCTGTGTCACAGTTCCATACCCTTCTGTTCAGTTTTGCCTATTTGGTTTTAAGATGCTACTAGAGAACATTAAAACATACAAAATAATTCAAAAGAATAATACTTGAGGGCCTGATTACTTCCACAAAAGCACAGAATTGCAAAGCTAAGCATCCGATTTCATGCTAGATTCGCCTAAAAATATCCATATGACAGAAAATGCAGTGCTCTCATAGCAGACTCATCCCTGAAACTCTACTTCCAAGGCACAAAACCATGAGCTGTAGCTAGAGTGCCAGTAATGAATGCCAAATGTTTTTATCCCTGTCATTTAATTTAGAACCTTGATGCCACTTTAATAGTGTTACTGTGTGTGTCACAAAATATAATTATTTATATATGTTACACATTAGGACGGTATTGTTGTTCTTTACACCTTTTGAGTTGAATCCCTATCATTTCAATCACCTCTGTTACCTGCACATTTATTAATGTTGCATCATTAGTTCTGCTTTAGAGACAATCAAAAATGAAATAGAAAATCATTGAATGGGGTTGTGTGTGGAGCAAGAATTTCCTTTTACTTCTTACAGCTTGTTAAATGTCTGCATTTTAGTGGATTATGTAGATATCGTATATTATTCAAGCAACTGGAAAAAATTTATTCATTACCACCACTTATTAATATTTATACATTGAAGAATAAAGTAGCAATATATTTATGATGTTTGACTTTGATATCTTTTGCTTTACCGTAGGGTGCTGTCTAGCATGACAAATGCAGTCTTGGCCAGAGTTTATAAACAATCTGATCTGGACCTGTTGGCGAAAGAAGCCTCAATCCCAATAGTCAATGGATTGTCTGATTCATACCATCCTATCCAGATTTTAGCTGATTACCTTACACTCCAGGTAATAATACCCTTCTCTTTATAATAACACAGCTTTTAGAAAACTAATCAGTCTTGCTAAATATTGGGGAAAGTCCTATTCCAAGCAGTTTATCCTTAGATGTTTTGAGATGGAACTGATAAGTAATTTGGAATATGTGTTGATATTAGAGGCCCCCATTGGACAATACACTTTAAGCAATTGAGTAGTCGCATCAATTTATGTAGGAATGAAGTTAAGCTTATAATTAAATTACTGGCTGGATTGAGCGCATAGTGCAAAAAAAAAATGTGCTGGGTGCTTTACAGATTAAGATAATGGTGAGGTCCTGTCCCCACTGAAGTCAATGAGAGATTTGCCATGGAGACCGTTTTTCATTCTGAAGTCTTTGCCCTAACCTGTTTATAGTTGAGACTGAGACCTTGTCTATATTAGAAAGGTACACTAGTTTAAAAATCAATCAATCTAGTTAAACTAGTGTAAGTCCTTCATGAGGATACATTAAACCTTGCTTATACTGAGAAGGAATGAATTAGGATCATATTTTGTTGTTCTGATTTTAATATAGTATTTTATGTGCTAACTATATAACATAGTACACATACAAGGCCAGATCCTCAGCCAATGCAAATCAATGTAGTTTTACTGAAGCTAATAGAGCTATGCCAATTTACAACCAGGTAAAGAACTGGCTTATAAAATTCATCAGTACATTGTAGGGCTGGATGAAAATTTTGGCAAATGCTTCCTTACTTTCTGAATGAATAGAAACTACTTTGTATGGATGTGATTGAGAGACAATTAAGGGGGATATGATAGAAGTCTATAAAATCAAGACTGGTGTGGAGAAAGTAAATAAGGAACTGTTATTTACTCCTTCTCATAACACAAGAACTAGGGGTCACCAAATGAAATTAATAGGCAGCAAGTTTAAAACAAACAAAAGGAAGTATTTCTTCACACAATGCACAGTCGACCTGTGGAATGCCTTACCAGAGGATTTTGTGAAGGCCAAGACTATAACAGGGTTCAAAAAAGAACTAGATCATGGAGGATAGGCCCATCAGTGGTTTTAGCCAGAATGGGCAGGGATGGTGTCCCTAGCCTCTGTTTGCCAGAAGCAGGGAATGGGAGACAGGGGATAGATCACTTGATGATTACCTGTTCTGTTCATTCCCTCTGGGGCACCTGGCATTGGCCACTGTCGGCAGACAGGATACTGGGCTATATGGAGCTATATGGTCTGACCCAGTATGGCCGTTCTTATGTTCTTATCCATTTCCTAGATCATTCCATCATCTCTCAGCCTGTGACGGTCCAAATGTAGGAGAGTATGTGGCAAATACCCAGAATGAGGGGGAGAAAAAATTATTCATGCAGGAAACTTTACATGCTGTCAGGCTCATTCCTTTAGTGCAGTGATACTCAGACCTCAGTGGTTCAGGAGCCAAATTAGCAATCAACATTACCCAAAAGCACCCCAGTAGTGTGAACTCATTGTTTCATTTACTATGGTACTATGTATTCATATTTAAACAGTATGACGGGAAATATTTCATTTTTATATAGATATATATTATTCTCACAGCAAATTGACTGACCAAGTATTACTATTTTATCAACTACAATTGGTTAATAACATAGTAAAAGCATCCTGACTGGTTAATAATTAAGTCAAACTGTTTTAATATGTGCTGCAAAGAGCCACAGGAGACACGTTATGTGTTGTTTACGACTCAGGAGCCTCAGTCTGAGTATCACTGCTTTAGCATAAATGACTCCTACATTTGATGACCCTGTTTTTGTTAGAAGTCATCTTCAGCTATAAAAGTGAGGGGACACCAAGTCTTTATGGAACAGAGGTAACCTCGGGACTGAAATGAGTCATCCCTCAGAATGAGGTACACTTGAGAGAGATGCATTCAGCCAGCCTTTGTGTGAAGCTTAATTTATGTAAGGCAGTGAGTCATAACTAGAACTTTGGAAATGATAAAAAGTCATTTATTTCATTTAAATGCTGAGTGTAATTGTAAAACAGTTTCATCTGGCCTTTTATTTTTTGTCTCATAAACACTCTACCTATTAGCACTTATTTTCCCACCAGAGATTAGCAAGTTTTCAATAGTCATATATGACTCATATGTTTTATATAACGGTATTAATATTCCCTACTTACCAGCTGCGCTGCCACTCACTACTGCACTGTCACCTGTACTCTGGGATGCCTTTCTGATGGAGCTTAGAAAGCATGTAATATTAACTTCCATGTTTCTTTCTGACTTCACTTCTGTGGTTTGGAGAGAAAAACATGACACATAGGTAGCTGGTTCCTGACTCCCATTTTCTGCACAGCCCTGCCCTGTGTTTTTCTGGGAGACATTAGAGCAGAGGTGGGAAAACTACGGCCCATGGGTCACATCCGGCCTGCGGGACTGTCCTGCCTGGCCCTTGAGCTCCCAGCCCCTTCCCCGCAGCCACGCTGCCGTGCGGGCAGCGCTCTGGGCGGCAGGGCCAGCTCTAATGTTTTTGCCACCCCAAGCAGCAAAAAAAAGCGCCGCCCTGCCGTAATACACCCCCCCCGCCCAGCGCTGCCCCGCCCCACTGAAACACTCCCCACCAAGTGCCGCACTGCTGAACCTCCCCCGCGCGGAGCGCCACCGAACACCCCCCGCCAAGCGCCACGCTGCCGAACCCCCCGCCACCCCAAGATTGGCCGCCCCTTACCAGGGGCCGCCCCAAGCGCATGCTTGGTTGGCTGGTGCCTGGAGCCGGCCCTGCTGGGCAGTGGGGCTGCGAACTCCTGCCAAACAGCGCAGCAGCGTATCTCGCTCTGGCCTGGTGGCGCAGCTGCCAGACATGCTACTCTGAGCAGCATGGTAAGGGGGCTGGAGGGGGTTGGATAAGGGGCAGGGAGTCCTGGGGGCAGTCAGCGGACAGGAAGCAGCGGGCGGTTGGATGAAGCAGAGGTTCTGCGGTGGCGGGGGCGGTCAGGGGATGGGGGAGTTGGATAGGCGTGGGGTCCTCAGAGGCCTGTCAGGGGGCGGAGGGTGTGGATAGGGGTCGGGTGACTGGGAGCAGGGGGGCTGGACAGGGGTTTAGGTCCCAGGGGGTGGCTAGGGGCAGGAGTCCCAGTAGGGGGTGGTTAGGGGACAAGGAGCAGGGGGAGTTGGATGGGTTGGAGGTTCTGAGGGGGGCAGTGAGGGGGCGGGAAGCAGGGCCAGCTCCAGGCTTGGGGCGGCCACTCCGGAGAGGGGCAGCAGGTCCAGCTATTCGGTGGCAATTCGGCGGACGGTCCCTCACTCCCACTCGTAGCGAAGGACCTTCCGCCGAATTGCCGCCGCAGATCGCGATCGCGGCTTTTTTTTTTTTTTGGCTGCTTGGGGTGGCCAAAACCCTGGAGCCAGCCCTGGCGGGAAGTGGGAGGGGGCTGTATGGGGGGCCCAGCCTTCCCTACCTGGTCCTCCATACAGTTTTGCAACCCCAGTGTGGCCCTCAGGGCAAAAAGTTTGCTCACCCCTGGGTTACAGGTAGATAGGTAGGATGAGATTTTGTGTTTTGCCTTTAAGAGGTGTAGTACACAACTTGCAGCCTAGGGGGAGTGTGAGCTAAGCCACTTTAGTACTCTCCTGATTCTGGACTGTTCTGCATCCATCCACATAATGTAGACAAGTCTGGAGGCCTGTTTATGTTACTTCACCCTTACTGCCCAAAATGTAGACCCACCTTGATACACCCCTGCCAACCCCAAACCTCTCCACCACTTTCTCCATGCCAAGGTTTGCAAGGGGTTCTTCAGAAGGCAGACTCACCGCTGTCTCCCACGCTGCCTGTGCCAGGTGAATCTTTCCCCAGCCAGACGTGGGACTTTTGGCCTCCTCCCCTTATACTGCTCTGGCCCTTTTACCCAGAGTAAAAGAGGTGGCGCATGGGTAAAAATCTCACCCACAGATTATTGGTGGTGTCTACCCACATAGCCTCTTTTCCTCTCTGTCTGGCACTTCTGCTGTGGGATTTCCTTGGTTTTGTTCTCTCATGCATCAGACAGTAGCAGGGAACATATTGGCATGTTGCGTACTGTGTTGTAGTTGCAAAAAAAAACAGTATTTTAATAACTCAGTGAATTTCACCAGTTCCAAGAATAGAGGTAGGATATCACACCTAGCATGCTCCTAGTTATTTTTAAAATCAGCTAAAACGGCGTTTTTGTGATATCTGAATAGATAGGCTGCGTACATATGAAATTTATTGGACAGATGTACACGCAAAATGCAATAGCAACAGAGAAATGTTAGACTTGTTTAGATACACACTTACTTTAACTTCAGAAAGGTTTTTCTTTAATAACATCTATTACATCAGCTTTATAAATATTTTTCTGCAATTTCTCCTTTGTCAGTATGCCATCAGAGTTCCTCCAATAGAGGACTGACTTTTCTTTTTTCTGTGTGTGCCAGTGGAGCTCTATTTCCCCCAAATCTCTGAATACTTTAACATCATTTTACTCTTCTCTGTTATAATTCCAATTAATTTGTTCTTCTTTTTTACAGCATCACTTTTACTATATTCGTTTACATACGCATATTCCAGAAAATGCTTCTGGTTTACTTTCAGAGCTTTCTCTATTCCTGTCCTGTGTACAGAGCACTGCATTTCTGACAGGCTGAGTTGTTCTCCAGTCATGAAGACTGTGTTCAGATGCCTCCGATTCAGTGTCGTCTTATTCTGTAGCCACTGCCTGACTAACCTGGAGTTCTCAAGCATTAACTCCGTGAGACAGCTTTCCCTTTTCCAATGCTCAGCTTTAACTCTGTCACCTAGAATAGGCATTGTGCAATGAAGTGTTTTTTCTTGCCACAACTATGACCTTCTTTTCCAACCAGTTGGTGAGCTGAGTATCCTCCTAGGTGTAGTTATGACCCACCAGATCTTCTGCAAGTGTTTTGAGACCCAATTTTGGGTGTTCTTGAGACCTGGCCTTCTAGGACTATAGGCTTGTATGCCTTTAGTGTACACACAGGTTTTCCATTCTCTTTCATGCTTAAGGCCCATGATTGCCACTTCCGTAGTTCATCCAATGCTTAACACTCTGTTAAATATAAGCTCTGGCTTACTAAGGGGTGTTCTGTGAAGCTTGACTGATGAACAATTTAGCACAATTTAGATCTTGATCTCTCTGTCCATGTCAGCTGACTCACATGTAAGTGTGGGTCAGTTTGTCAATGCCTCACTGGTTCTTATCTCTCTTGTCTGAAGTCAAATGTTTCCTATACCTCAATCCTTTTTGGAGAGAGGTGGTCAGGCACAATGCTCACTCTTTCTCAAGGCGATCCTCACCTTTGCTAGCTGGTTAGTTGACCAGTGATATATAAATGCCATTGACCTCTTTGTCCACAGAGTAGCAGAAGTAAAACTTGGAATTTCAATATCAAGTACAGCTGACAGATTTCAGAGTCTGCTTGTCTATTTCTGCCATTGTTGAGTGACTGCTCCATCCTCATAGATAGTGAATGCTGGGCACATCAGGAAATACAAACACCATGCTGCTTTTTAATTTTTGTTTGTTGCTCACTCTATTATCTTCCTAGTTTTGACTTTTTCTTTCAGAACCTTACAGAACATGGTCCTTCTCCCCCTTTAAGTTTTCTATACCTTTGTTGTTGTAGACTTTATGAGAAGCTCCTCTTTAAGTATTTTCAATAGTATGAGTTGTTGCACTATTGCCCAAATCAAAGACAGCTGCCATATGGTCCCTGTTAGTTTATGGCAAAAGAAGCTATGTGGCCCACAGAACCCAAACTAAGAGATTCTTGTCACTCACTTCATAAGAACAGCCATACTGGGTCAGACCAAAGGTCCATCTAGCCCAGTATTCTGTCTTCCAACAGTGGCCAGTGCCAGGTGCCCCAGAGGGAATGAACAAAACAGGTAAGCATCAAGTGATCCACCCCTGTCTCCCATTCCCAGCTTCTGGCAAACAGAGGCTAGGGACACCATCCCTGCCCATCCTGGCTAATAGCCACTGATGGATCTATCAAATGATGAGTGCTTATATTATGGTAGCACCTAAAGATCCCAACCAAACCAGATCCCTATTGTACTAGGTGTGGTACTTACACTTAGTAAAAGACAGTCCCTGCCCTGGAGACTTTACAATTTAAATAGACAAGATGGGAAACGGAGGTGAAGTGACTGGCCCAGGGTGTCATAGCAAGTCAGTGGCAGAGCCAGGAATAGAAGACAGGAATCCTGACTCCCACTCTGAAGCATTATCCACCGAACCACGCTGCCTCCTGTGCAAATATGTTTTCTGGCTAACCCCCTGGATTTACATTTTAAATTATGCCAAAATATTGACTCATTATTCAAATGCATGCTATAATTGAATCCTGTATGGTTAATATTGTCAATAATTTACAGTATCAACTCAAGCTGGTGTCACAGTTTGTGGTTGGCTAGAAATAAGATCAGATAAGTTAGACCTGAAACTTCCTAATTAACTAAACTAGCCTCTTCCACTTTCAGAAGGAGAAGCTTGTGGCCTGGCCTTCTTTAAAATAAGCAAGCTAACAAAATAACAAGTGCTGTGTATTCAGTTTGTCTTTTTTCTGAAATTTTCTGATAAGCTGCAGCCCAGGGTAGGGACTGAATGAAACCTGGAAACTAAGTATCGACATGAAAAGAAATAGATTGTATGGGCAACTTTAATCATTTAGGTGGGTCTTTCAGTAAAGAGCAGAAGCCAAGTTTTGTTGCATTTCAGAGCACTCCCAGACTGCCAAGGGGAGGCAATCATGTGGGGGAAAGGGCTCCAGACTTTAAGAACATTCAGTTTTTGTGGTTTTACTAAAAACCAAAATACTTGGTTGTCGTGCCTAAAATGTAAAGAGAAACTAGCGCAATCTTAGCCAACTGGATAAAATACCTAAGGCAGCGTACTAGGGTTGGGGGCAGAAGGACAGGAGAGAAAAGTCACCTGAGGTTCAGGTATGAACATGTCACTCTCTCTGGCTTCGCTGTCATGATTCTGATTTAACCTAGATTGTTACCATTACAGCAAAAGTCTCTCACTGTATTCCTTCTGTGCAGTTTTACAAGCAGTGAACTCTAAAATAGAAAAAGGAGAAATACAAACCATATAGGGTAGCTCCTACGCTTCCTCGGAGCTCCTTTCCTCTGGGTTTCAGTCAGCACAACCCCCTTGTATCTCGCAACCATCTTTTAAGGCTGCATTTCTCAATGTTTTAGCATGGGCTGCATTTTAATATAAAGATGGCTGTGTGGACCATCTCTGCTCCTATTTGCCATCCCATAGCATCTCTTTGGCAAACTGGCTACATGGGAACATCACATAGGAAAGTATTTAATATATGTTTGCTTCTTTTAATGCAGTTTAGCATCTGCAAATAACAAGGAGCTGGCACCATAGGCGTGGCCAGCTTTCCATGGCCCACCAGCAAATGCCTCACGTACTACAATTTGTAACTTTTATTTTAAAGTAATGAGCCCAAACAGGCTCAGTTGCAACTAATTAGCTCCCAGTTGGTACTTCCACCCTGCTCCTGCTGTACCCTAGATGAGAATTAACCCCTGAAACGATAGGTTTGGCATAGCCTCCTCCAAGGACACCACTAGAAAGGGGTACAATGGGGCTTTTGGGGATGCTGGAAAATCTGTCCAGCTGTTACTCTCCAATACTCTGTATCCACCAAGTCCTAGCCTGTTCTTTTGTAAACACCTAATACTATGCCAGAAACATCCTTTCAGCCAGTGATCTGCATAGGAGTCATTTGCATTATGATTCCAGCTGGTGAAATGGTTGTAGCTGTGCTGGGAGGAGATGCAATTGCCTGCCAGCTACAAGGACAAACAAAATTGACAATGCTGGGCTTACTACTGGGGATTTGTGAAGCCTCCCAAAGGACAATATGGGGCCAGGGGTGAAGTCAGGCACCAGAAATTGGCTCTCACGTACTTTTCTATGAATTACATTAAATATCCCAAATGTTGCTATTTTTTGACACACAAAGCTGCGGTCACTGGCAGAAATTATGATATTTTTACCCTGGAACAAGTCCACAAACATTTGCTTTGGAGGGGCCATCTCTGGGAGAGAAAGGGGAGTTCCCTCCCTATTCTTCTTCAGGCCCCCATGATCTCTGCTGAGACTGTCTACATAGATGCTAGTTAGTTCAATGGATCCACTGTGCCAAACCCCAAGTCTTTTAATTTTAATGACTGAAACAATTGTTCAGTGGCAAGGGCTTTTGGCTACTACAATACAACAGCAAGCTGGGCCTGAACTGGTGACCTAGGGATGAAGGGCTCTAGATCATGTTTCAAGTCCTCTCAGCCATACTGGGGGCACAGGGAAAAGAGTGAACATATTTGGTTTTATCTTTGTTTAAAAAGCCCATTGCCCAGTAGTTACTATGGTACATCCAGATAGGCTTATTTTAAATAAGCCCTTTTTTGAAAAGGACCTTCAATGGGTCTGATCAGCAGAGAAGTGGAGCTCATTTCCAATTGCTCCTTCTTGGGTCTTGCCTACACTGAGTAGTTGCCCCCATTTTCAGCCATTAATGGCCAGCTTCTGGTATAGCTGCCCCGGTACAAACCCCAAGTGTAAACAGGCAAAGCCACTATTTGTACTGGTGTCAAGTATCAGGGGGTAGCCGAGTTAGTCTGTATCCACAAAAACAATGAGGAGTCCAGTGGACCTTAAAGACTAACAGATTTATTTGGGCATAAGCTTTTGTGAGTAAAAAACGCACCTCTTCAGATGCATGGAGTGAAAATTACATACATCTGAAGAGGTGGGTTTTTTACTCACGAAAGCTTATGCCCAAATAAATCTGTTAGTCTTTAAGGTGCCTCTGGACTCTGTGTTTGTGGCATTTACCCCAGTTTGAAACCTCTACCACTGCTAAATGTGGCTTTCCTTAACTATACAAATGTTTACTGCTGCAGCTACACCAATGGCCGTAACTGGGGCAAATCCTCAGTGCAGACAAGGCCTAACAGTGAATGCCCATAGCTGGTTTTAAAATGTTGATGTTTGCACGTGTATCAAAAGTTTTAGCAAAGCTAAAAATAGAAATAGGAATTTCGCCCCACTTGACTCCCAATAGACTTGGAGTGGGATTTTCAAAGCATCTAAGTGTCATAGGAGCACAATTCTTCTTCGCTTTCAATATAGCTTCTCTTTGTAAATCACCTAAGAACTTTTGAAAATCCTGCCCTTTACCTTTTGATAGATATATATATATTTCTGCTATGAAAATACTACAATCAAAGTTTAAGTCAAGGTGACGCAATAACACTCTGCTATAGTGTAAGACGGGGTTCTCAAACTTCATTGCACTGTGACCTCCTTCTGATAACAAAAATTACTACACGACCCGGGGGGGCAAAGCCGAAGCCCACAGGCTTCAGCCCTGGGCGGGAGGCCTGTAGTCTGAGCCCCATCGCCTAGCACTGAAGCCAAAGCCTGAGCCCCGCTGCTCAGGGCTGAAGCCCTTTGCTTTGGCCCTGGGCAGTGGGGCTTTGGCTTTGGGCTCCTGGGCCCCAGGAAGTCTAATGCCAGCCCTGGTGACCCCATTAAAATGGGGTCATGACCCACTTTGGGGGCCTAACCCAGAGTTTGAGAACTGCTGGTGTAAGACAAGGGGGTACATTCATTCAGTTGTCTTTTCTTGGATTGAAGTTCAGCTGTAGGATGCTTTTTTTTTTTCTGTTCAGCTTTGTAAAGTCTTGTTTCTGGAGTGACCATCCTGTGACTGCTACAGGTTTGATCAAAGCAATGCTCCACACATGACAGCTGCTCATAACGGAAGGTGGCAAAGTTACACTGACTCAGCCTAGTGTTGTCACCACTCCTGGCACCTATTGCCACTTGTTTGCCGAATCTCCAAAATCATAACTGTGGTATTGTTATTTGCTTGTCAGGAACACTATGGCTATCTGAAGGGGCTCACAATAAGCTGGATTGGTGATGGAAACAATGTCCTGAATTCCATCCTGATGAGTGCTGCTAAATTTGGGATGCATCTGCGTGTTGCTACTCCAAAGGTAAGAGAGTCCTGCACTTGGAGGAAGGGAAGTAAAACTATCTAAGGCTCAAGATCTATTCTCAGACACTTGCATGCCTCCCAGAAGCTGCAAATCTGGCTAGCCTGTACACAGGCCACACGAGCATGAAGAGGTTCCTCCCCCCCTCATTGTGCCACCATCCACCACAATGTAGTCCACAGTGAAAACATGATGAATTATTATTTATTTCTAGAGGGGCTAAAGTGCAGTTTCATGCAAAGACTGAGATAAGCTCTCTACTCCACGTTGCTTACAGTCTAACAAAGAACACCATTTATGTGCTTCGCTATTGGGTCTCAGTATTTTGATTTAAGAAGATCCCCAGGAAGACGTAGTGTAACACCAATGAACCCTGGTCATCGGTGGAGGGATTGAACCTGGGACTTTTGGAGCTTAGTGCATGAGCCTCTACAGCATAAGCTAAAAGCCAACTGTCTCTTAACTAAGGCTGTAGACCAGACTCATTTAATTCTCTCTAAGTGGTCTCGGTGCCACTAGATGGGACAGAACACCACACCCAGACAGTGTGTGGATTACAATAGCACATAGCCTAAACCAGTGTTTCACAATCTTTTCAAGTTGGCAACCACTTATTCAAAGTAAACAAACAAACACCAAACCATTTTATATTTACCATCAAAGTATATCAATGAGAACAATGCAAAGCCAATATAATTTATTTGTGTGTGTCCTGAAAGGCTAACAGAGGATGCTTCCCTTGAAGGGTAAGGGTGTGTGGGGAGTGGAGGAGCGAGATTTTCTTTGCTTTAGATTATAATAAAATTTTCAACATCTCATGACGCCCCTGATTTCCTTTCTGATTAATCAGTTCAGAAACACTGGCTTAGGCACAGCAGATTCAGAAGAAGAGGGTGTCAAACTGGAATATAAATCTTTGCTATTTGGTATCATAGTTGCCTTAATCTCAATGGATGTTTTGTTTGGTAGACTTTTTACATAGATTTGCTTATATATCTATATCTATAATATAATTAAAATGTAAAATGACTCATTGGGGCAGGGACTGCCCTTCTGCAATGTGTTTGTGCAGCACTCTACTTAATGAGGTCCTGATCCTGACTGGGGCCTTTCAGCACCTACTTAAATATAAATAATAGAATTATGCAGGGGATGGACATTGGGCTTCCCAAAATAATTCAAAATTTCATTTTGTTCCAAATTAGAATGAAACTTGAAAGTTTCAAAATTCTCTAGAAAGGAAAATTACAAAGAACTCCTTACTTTACATTGACTGAAATGTTTCATTTAGACAAAATTGTTTTGTTTTAATTTTGACTTAAAAATCTGATAACCTATAGTATAATACAGAATAAAAAATCAAGACAGTTATTTCAAAATGAAAAATTGAAATAAATCTGTTTAAAAAGTGTCAGAATGGAATGTTTTAACATTGTTGGAACACCTTGTTGATGAGGCCTGGCCTGGCATGAGTAACTAACACCTGGAGGGAGACCTCAACATTTCTTGGAGGATAGGATTAGGGAGCTAAAGAGATCATTTAGGTTGAAAACCGAATATTTGTGCTAAATAAGATAAGTAAATAGGTCATTAGGCTAAAAAGATATCTTAGAATGTCTGAGCCAGCTAAGAGGGAGAACACCCAGAGAAACATTTACTAGGAACAAGAATAACAATATATGGACAGGATATGCAACGTAACCAAACCAAACCCAAAACGTGTAATGCAAGTAAATGCAATGTAAAGTGTAACTGTATATAAAGGAAGTGGTTTGCTGGGTAATTTTGAGTATGTGGTGTGGCCTACCCACCCTTGCATTTGAGTCTGATCAACTCAGCTTTGCATTGCTGTATGCCAAGTAAAAATATCTGAGTGACAAAGTCTGGAGTAGAACAGAGTTCTTGGTAAGTTAAGTGGAAAGAGTTCTTCAAGGGAATTCCAACACACCTTTCTCCAGTTTTTCTCCAAAATTAAATTTCAGTAAAAATCAATGCAGTTTTGCAGAGCATTTTGATTTCGACAGAACAGCATTCTTCCATGGGAAATGGTTCCATCAATGTTTTTCCGACCAGCTCAATTAGGGTTACCATATTTAGCAAATAAAAAGAGGACCCTCCACGGGCCCTGGCCCCGCCCATTTCCCCAGCCCCCCCCCCTCCCCCGCCCCAACCCTCCCCTACCTCCGCCCCCTCCTCCCTCCCACTCCCAGCCACGCGGAAAGGGCTGCCCGAGCGCTACTGGCTTCACGGTTTGCCAGGCAGCCCCCAGACCCTGCGCCCCCGGCCGGCGCTTCCCCAGCACAGCTGGAGACCGGGAGGGGAAGCGCCCAGCTGGTGGCACAGGGCCTGGAGGCTGCCCAGCAAACCTGTGAAGCCGGTAGCGCTCGGGCTTCGGGCAGCCCCTATGCCTCCGGACCCTGCGCCCCAGGCCGGGCACTTCCCCTCCCGGGCTCCGACGGCGCAGGGTCCGGAGGCACGGGGGCTGCCCGGAGCGCTTGGCTCTTAAACAGAGCCGAAGAGTCAGGGGAGGAGCAGAGCCGCCGCGGGAGGGGAAGTGCCCGGCCGGCATTTTCCCGGACATGTTCGGCTTTTTGGCAATTCCCCTAGACGGGGGTTTGATTGCCGAAAAGCCGGACATGTCCAGGAAAAAACGGACGTATGGTAACCCTAGGTCAATAAAATAATAATGTAAATGTGCATTGTAATGTTATCATCTTTTTGACAGGGCTTTGAACCGGACCCCAACATCGTTAAAGTAGCTGAAGAGTACTCCAAAGAGGTATGAGCCAATATGTTAAATATGGTTTACTTTATGTTTTGAATGAAGTTGTTTGACCTCCCTTGCCTTACTGTACCTTAGTATAGCACCAAATTGTTTTTCACGACTGATCCCTTGGAAGCTGCAAGTGGAGCCAATGTCCTAGTTACAGACACATGGATAAGCATGGGACAAGAAGAGGAGAAGGCAAAGCGATTGAAGGCTTTCCAAGGTTACCAGATCACAATGCAGGTAAAGGTCAATTTCCAGCTCTTGTGAATGCTTTGTGAGTGATGGGATTTCAGAGGGCTTTGGAGCTGGTCTTGCAATGATGCAAGAAGCTCCTCCCCCCATTGTAAAGTTCAGCCCTGCCAGAAGCTGGCTGAGTCTCTTCCCCTTCATTTGCTGTTCTCACGGGGGAGGGAAGGGGAGCGTAAAGTGCCCAGCAGCTCAGGGAAGCTCCGCTCCCTCCTCCCATAAGAAACACAGACAGGACTGTGCCTCTACTCCTCCCCCCGCAGTACTTGGCCTGGGAAGGGGAAGAGGGGGGTGAAGAGCCCCTGGAGCTGCCCCCTCCAGCCTGGTAAGGGAAGATGCCCCTTCCCCACCCCTACCCCCCGCAGGTCTGTGAGAAAGGAATGAAGAACCCCAGGAGAAGCAGAGCTGAGGCTGGGGGTGGGGTGGGCTGGACTGAGGGGGGTGGAGGCTGATGGGGTGGGACCTGGGTGAGGGCAAAACTGAGAGGTGAAGGGGACAGGAATAATTGCTGGGCAGAGGATGGGCAGATTAGGAGTGAGAGTTCCTGCAGCAGAAGCCAGAATCATCTTACTCAATACGTCTGGGAGAGTGGACGACACTAGTTGCCACGCACAAATACACTGGGGATGGGCAGGGGGTTGTTCAAAAAATCAAAAGACAGACCAAAAAACCACAATATAATATTTTTTTTAAAATATCTCCTGATTTTTTGGGGGCAGCAGGGGAGGTGTCAGACTCATGAATTTTGATCTCTTGAGGTTGGCAGTATTGAGTTTTTTGTTCTGGTCCACTTCTGTAGATTCCATTTTTAAAGATCAACATCGTCAAAGCATTCATTTGATAGCTCTTACGAGGAAGGGTCACGGGTATTGGTGTACCCTTCACACCAACGCAAAGCCCACTAACCAACACAATTGCTGTCTGAGTTACCTGAGGCTTCCCCTGCCAAACTTTCTCCTTCAGTCTGGCCTTTCTGGATGGGCCCTTACTGGACACACAAATCTGGGGCACAAACAGAGGGAAGGCTTTGCTTCTCCCCTTCTCAAGGACTCTGTATTTAACTGTTTGTTCCTCCCAGCCCACCCCACCTTATTATATCCACACTGCAAGAGAAGATCTTTTGAATGTTTCTCAGGCTAAGTCACAATAATGCTCATATTGCAATTCATAGAGAGCACGGCCAGGGCACCATTTTGGGCAGATTTGCATGTATCTGTAAATGGACAAAGCTTTAAATAAATATTTTTAAAAACCCATTTAGCTGAAATATTTATCAGAGCAACCACTGCTAAAGAAAATGGAAACAGAATATTAACGATTGGAATATAAATAATGACATTTTAGTCTCTATTAGAATCAGTGATCTAACTGACCATATTTTAACTCTAGGTCCCCAGAATGCTAGTAGAAGACATGGCTCAACTTGCTTAAAATGCTATAATCCATTGCTCATCTATTAGATTGACGTATTATGAGTTACTCATATCAAAAGAATTGACGAAGGCCTTTTTACGCATGTCTTAATATGCAGTTATTGCCATTATCCATATATTTTGTTGGCATGTGGTGTTACTGTCCAGAGTGTACTTATTGATTGACCTGCTGCTTCACCACAATTCATACTCTCCTTTCAAAGACAAAAGTCTAGGGGTGAAATCCTGGCCCCACTGAAATCAGTGGTAAAATTCCCATTTACTTGAATGGGCCCAGGATTTCACCCTGGATTCTTATCTTATTTGCACTGGTATCCATCTGGACTAACTCTGCTGACGTCAGTGGAATTACTTGGGGCTCACACCAAATGTAAATGAGATCAGAATCTGGCCCAGACCAGTTTCTCACCACTTAAAGATCTTGCTAATGGACCATCACATCACTCAACTTTTTCATGCTTTTTTATCTTTAGACTGGAAAACATGCGGCCTCTGACTGGACCTTTTTACACTGTTTACCAAGAAAGCCAGAAGAAGTTAATGATGAAGTATTTTATTCTCCACGATCACTAGCTTTCCAGGAGGCTGAAAACAGAAAATGGACAATTATGGTATGAAAAACAAATAAGAACAGTTTGGGCGTGGGCGGCTGGTGACCCAGCCATTGGAGGAGGCTAGTCCCTAGCCCCTCCCCTTGTACCTAAGGCCCCACCTCCCCTCTCCCCTTCTGCCCCTCTCCCCTGCAAGAGCTCAGAGCACCCCCCACCGTGGACCCCAGCCCCAACTCCAGGCAGCCGGGGGGCGAGGCCCCAGCCCCACTGCTCCAGGTGGCAGCACAGCCAGTCCTGGTGCACTGGGTGGCAGCGCGCCCAGCCCCAGTGTGCCGAGCGGCCCAGCCGCAGCACCAGCCACTCTGAGTCCCTACAAGAGGCAGGCCAGCCAGCCTGGGCCAGCCAGGGCTCCGGGAACCACAGAGAGGGGACCTGGCCTGCGAGTGGAGCGTGGGCAGGGCCATGCTAGGCTGTTTGGGGAGGCACAACCTATCCCTGCCTACGATACCTGCCGCCCATGAGTTTGGGGTTAGGCAGTACTTGACGATCGTTCTACCCTTCAATCCAGATTTGGTTTAGCATGACTCCTCAGTAAAGCACATGCCTTAATATAAATGTTTCAAAACCTCACCCTACTATGTCATGGTTTTAAGTGCATCAAATGTCAACTCTTTCCTGCTTGTACCTTAATCTACTCTTGCTTGACCCAGATTGTTTTAATCAAGTGAAATCTACTCTTTTAACTGCAATTTATTATATGGAAGTCATTGAGTTACACTAGCAATTAGCTTGAGCCTTGTCTACACGTAAAACTTAGGTTGACGCATCTTTGGCACTCGGGTGTGAAAAATCCACACCCCTGAGTGCTGCAGCTACGCTGATCTAAACTCCCAGTGCAGATGCTGGTAGGTCAGTGGAAGCATTCTTCCATTGACCTAGCTACCATCGCTTGAGGAGGTAGGTGTAGTTACTACTGCAATGGATGCTTCAGAAAAAGATGCAAGAACCTCATAGAAAGATAGTCTGTCCCTTACATTAGGTTTCATCCTAATTGCTAATAGTTAGAGATTGGTTTCAACCATGAAGGATAAGGTTTAATACCTCTTCCTGAATTTGTTAGCAGC
>NC_048298.1:198142044-198177254 GCF_013100865.1 Trachemys scripta elegans | reverse complement strand
GGGACAGACTATCTTTCTATGAGGTTCTTGCATCTTTTTCTGAAGCATCTGGTGCTGACTGCTGTTGGAGACAGGACAGGGTAGTAGATAGACCTAAGGCTTGATCCAGTCTGCCAGTTCCTATGTAGGAGAGTGGGAGGACTCATCAGGTTTTTATCTGCACCGTTCGACCACTGGAGGTTATGGGGGAGCTCGGTGGTGTAGGAAAATCCCTGAATTAGTGGCTTTCAGAATTTGTTGATGGTTCACAAACTAAATGACTTACCAAACAACTTTACTAGTTAAAGCGCAAACACACATGCAGTCAAATTCCTCCATGGCATGCATAGTTTATAAAGCCACATGAAAAGGGATTGCTTCACTTATATTATGAATGGAATTGATTTCTGGCAGCTGATTAAAAGTTCTGAATGTACCCTCCCATTGGATACAAAAATGAGGGTATTTGAACATAATGGAGATCTTAAACACCCTGCACAATGTGACTCTTGCCGTTAGAAATGGCTTTACTGTCACTGGCTGCATACAGGGATTGTATGGTCATTTTGTGAGTATGGCAGCTTTGGGCTTTCAATGGGCCACCATGCATGAATAGCACCCATACCCTGACCTCTCCCCAGTTGGCGTATGCACTGCTATAAGTTCCCCTGTGGCATGCTCCATTTCCAGACACACACCCTGCTCCCTCCAACTGTTTTCTGTTGTCAAAGGGAATTGTGCGGAACAGTGTCTGGGCTCCTGATCCATTTTACCTTTTCACATTCCCTGGGCCCTTTTGTATTAAGATCACTTTCTAAGGGCAGCAGGAGTATTTGGTACACTTCACAGAAGGATTTGCAAGCTGGAGAAATGGCAGCCCAACCGAGCTGCTATTTTAATCTGAGTTCACTGCTATTTTAATTTGAGTTAGCTAACCATTTTTTTGCACTATAGACGTACCCCTAGTTGAAAAATAAAATGTAGTGGGAAGGGCAGGGGCAAAGGTCCATCAATTGATCAGCTATGTCATGGCAATGGGCATGTCCACTGAATCCAATTTTCAACCAGTGTCAGCTCTGATGCATAGTTTCTTGAATACGGGGAGAGAAAGAGTCCTTGCTTTTATAGCATTTGCTTTCAATCCTCCAAATTCCTGTTCCAGAATTTACTTTAAACCTTTGGAAACATTTTCAGAAATAAAGACAACTCCCCTGATTGACAATAGTCAGCTGAAAAAGTGATGAGTGCTCCGGGCTAAGGGAGACTGTTGGGATCAGTAGCCAAAGGTAGTCTTGCTTATAAAGAGACAAAGGACCTGCTAGTAAGTTTCCACTTCAGATATAAATAAATTGCCACCACAACAAAAGCAAAACATCTCCCTAGCACCTCTCACCTCCCCTATTGCTACTAGGCTCTTCTTGCTGGCCATGGTGGATTATGCTGCCTGTACAGGGGCACAGTGAGGGTTACATACTATATATGCACTAACAGGAGCTACAGGGTTAGGGAGAGAGAGACTGTGGGCATATATTAATTATTATTTATTAGTGTATCTCGGAGGGTAGCTCTTCAAGGAAACTGCACAGCCAATCCCCTGCTGGCTGTATCCACTGCCTTGAAGGGTGGGAGAGGCTGTGATGTGCCTTAAGAAGGTCTGTGCATCTGTAACATTTTATCACCATTTACAAGTTACAGAAAGCAAGTACCACAAGAACAACCTGCCATATTTATCAGTGATAACATTGCCTAGCAGCTAAAGGACCATGAAAGAATCTGCACCACTACTCACTTCCCAAAGAACACTAAAGCCTCTCCTGCACGTCTGGAAACTGGATATAGCCAGGAATGGCTTCAGGAGCAAAGTGCTTGCCTGCACTCTGCAAGAAGGTCTCTACCTACTGTGTTCCCTCTGCCTCTGGGTTCCCCTCTCCCAGCCAGTGTGCAGTGTATGGCTCAACCTTCAAACCTGCTGCTGTGGGACATGTGGAAGCAAAATGTGTGATATATGAAATACCTGCATTTTGGAGCATCACACAATACTTTACAGGCTATAATAAACTTTAACACACACATCCCACACCTATTTTAAAGGATATTTGCTCCCTGTGTGAATTAAACTAGGTTTTAAAAAATTCTATCACATGCACCTATAACACCCCCAACATGACTCAGCAGTAGGCTTTGAATCCCGGGCCTGTAGATGCCCCAGTTGAAGCACTAGGCTTTCAAGGGGACCAGCCACTAGGTGAGTTGGGCCCTACTTTCCCAACAGGTTTGACAATTTTTTTTTTTAGACTGGGACAGCGCAGATAGCTGCTAGAGAGGGCAGAGCCACAGGCGTGGGGTGGGAGTTTAATCTAATCTAGGACCTCACATCAAAACGCCTTTATTATAATCTAGCAATTGGCTAATACTCATATTGAGATGTATTACACATACACCATACACACACACTCTCACAATATATTGGTGGTGTTGCTACAGAGAAGACTTAAGGTTCCTTGGATCCCCTGCCTCTGCACTTGCATGCCTTAACATGTTTGGATTCCTTTCATGTTTAGTTGTAACTCTGAATTTCCTGGGTTTATAATGCTTGGGAGTGGGATAATTACCCTTCCTGTAGTGTATTTTACCCTAAATTACTCTTATGTATTCTCAACCTTAACTCATCTTATTGCACTTTTGTCTGGAAATAAGTATGATATTTATAATTATGAGATGCATCAAGTATGCTCCGTTTGCTTTACATCCCCTTAACTTATCCATTATCAGTTGCCCAAATTTTTGTAGGTGTGTGATGCTTTGGAGTTCACCCAGACCAGTAAGGGATTCTGTCACTGCCTGCTTGTAACCCGGGGTACCCCTGTGCTGTGCAGCTCTGGCTCAGAACCCTGACACCAGCAGCCTGCTTCCCTGTACAACAGTCTCACCCCGGCATCCACCAGCCTGCTTACTCCTGGCGGGGTGACAACAACCCCCCTTCCAGTCTCCCCAAAACCATCTCCCCTGCAGTGTGCAGTCTCTCTGATTGGACAATCACAGAGGGAACACCAAGTTTGCTGCCTCCAAAGAGCCAGTACACACAACAGCTTATTAGCTCAGCTGGAGTTATACACACCACCTTAAAAAACAGCACTGAGATGGTTTGTAGTAAAACCAAGAAGTTTATTAAGAAAGAATAGAGATTTAAGTGATGTCAAGGAAGAGAGAAAGAGGTCTGAAAAGGTTACAAACAAAACAAAAATAACACGCTTTCTAGTGTCTAAAACTTAATTCCAGCAAGACCTAGCTTTGCCTGACATCGTTTCTTACTCACACCAAGTTGTCAGCATTTGCCAGCCTGTTTTAGCAGGTCCCATCTTTCATAGATACAAAGTGCTGGCTGCTTTGTTCTCTCAGGTGATGGATACCCCAAAGTCTTTCAGCAGGTCCTTATGTCCCCAAAGTTTCTTTGTCTTCAAAGCCAGGAACTTCTCTTGAGGGCTCAGCTTTCTGTGTCCACTAGGGAGCTGATGCCATGTTAGTTTTGCAGTCCTCTATGATTTACAGTCCAAGCAATCTTCCTGCAATCTCCGATGCAAATGAATAACCCATTGTCCTTGTGTCTGGTCACACCTGGCTTGATTTGCAATTAAGCCAAAGTGATTGCTTTCTTCCTGTCTGGGGAAAAAACCCCGTTTTGCCTCCTTTGTCTTTTTACTGACTGAAACATAATATCATATATAACATATCATATATAGGTTTCAGAGTAGCAGCCGTGTTAGTCTGTATCCGCAAAAAGAACAGGAGTACTTGTGGCAATAATTTCACATGCATTTCAGTGACATTAATGATGAGTGTGCTATTAGTTTTCAAATGATATATTACAAGACACCTTTTAAATAAATATGACAAGTAAGTACTGAGCTGGTCAGGCCAGCTGAGATTTACCGTTCCATACCAGGGAGCCCATTGGCATCTAGAATTGGGGTGCCCTTAGGGTCACAAGGTGTCACAGAAGCATTTGGTCTTGAGGAGAGAGCTGAAGGAGGCAAGTGTAGTAGCATCATAATCTGCCTCCTACCAAGTTTACGAGGCCCTCACCTTCATGAACACTAAAAATTCACTCCCAAAAATGATTCTACTGGACATGAAATATCACAGCTTGTGTGTGTCATTCTGTGTGTTTCAGAGGCTCAGTGTGCTTCAGGAGAGCATCTGAACTCTGCTCCAGAGACAGCAGTTTAATTAGGGTTACCATATTTTAATTTTAAAATAGGAGGACACTCCTGCCCCGCCCAACTCTGCCCCTTCCCCGCCCCCAGCCCCGCCCCAACTCCACCCCTTCCCGCCCCCGCCCCTTCCCCAAAGTCCCCGCCCCAACTCTGCCCCCTTCCCTGAACACTCCGCCCCCCTGCTCCTCCCCCTCCCCTGCTTCCCGCGAATCAAATGTTCGCGGGAAGCCTGAAACAGGGAGGCAGCAGGTAAGCTGGGGCTGGGGCTGGGGCGGGGCGTGGTGCGGCCCAGTCCGGCCCCCCGGCTGAGCAGCTCCCTTTGGCGGCTGGCCAGCCCAGGCCAAGAGGCTCTGGCCCCGGCGTCTCCCGCCCCAATGGCCCCGGCCCCCGGCCGAGCACTGCCGGCCCCAGCGGCTCCGGCCGCCGGCCCCCAGCCAAGCACCGCCAGCCCCAGCGGCCTCGGCCCGCAGCCGAGCATTGCCGGCCCCAGTGGCTCCGGCCCCTGGCCGAACACCGCCGGCCCCAGTCTCCGGCCCGGACCCAAGCCCCATGACCCCTCCCTCCCTATTTTCCCGGACATGTCTGGCTTTTTGGGATTTCCTCCTGGACAGGGATTTGAGGCTCAAAAAGCCGGACATGTCCGGGAAAATCTGGACGTATGGTAACCCTAGTAATTCTTACTGTAGCACCAGAGTGGAAAATGCAATTCACAATAGCTACAGGAAATTGCAATACAACAGGCCTGTCTATTTGACTAGTTGCCTCCAAGGGAAAAGAAAACCAGAGAGATTATCTTCATTCTTCCAGCACCACTGCTGATTTTGTCAGGGTAATAAACTCCATTAGCAGGACTGCAATCAAAGACTCAGCAAAATTATTAAATAAACAACAGCAAATGAATGTAGTAGTTTGACTCTCGGCTTATTTGTTTATAGTGTCAGGGTAATTGGACATTAAAGAATGGGGTAATTTTTGTTGTTGTTGTTGTTCTAATTTAACAGTATAGAGGTTGGTAGGATCTGCACTAAACTCAAAGCCCCAGTAAAGAGAAACTCTGGATTTGTTTATTTTTCAAAAGAGACAATCGCAAGAGTCATGAACATAAAAAGTGACCACACACCCTCCCTCACCCACACAACTCCAGCTGCCTATCAGAGGAAGAGAAAGGCAGAAAATATTTTGCTGCCTGGACTGTTTAAGGTGCAGTTAGTTATTTCTTGTCTAGTTTGCAGTTTTTAGTTCTAAATATATTTATAAAAAAGTCACCTGTCTGTCATGATGTGGGCATTCCATGGATTTATATAGTGGAATTATGATATTTTCTGTTTTATTGTCTATCTGTTTCCTAATGGTTCCTAACATTCTGTTAGCTTTTTTAAGTGTTGCTGCACATTGAGTGGATGTTTTCAGAGAACGATCCACTATGACTCCAAGATCCCTTTCTGCAGTGGTAACAGCTAATTTAGACCCCATCATTTTGTATGTATAGTTGGGATTACATTTTCTAATATGCATTACTTTGCATTTATCAACATTGAATTTCATCTGCCATTTTGTTGCCCAGTAACCCAGTTTAGTGATATCCCTTTGTAACTCTTTGCCGTATGCTTTGGACTTAACTATCTTAAGTAATTTTGTATCATCTGTAAAATTTGCCACCTCACTGTTTACCCCTTTTTCCATATCATTTATTAATATGTTGAACAGTACTGGTCCCAGTACAGACTCCTGGGGACACCACTGTTTACCTCTCCCCTTTCTGAAAACTGACTATTTACTCCTACTCTTTGATTCCTATCTTTTAACCAGTTACTGATCTATGAGAAACCTTCACTCTTATCCCATGACCGCTTACTTTGCTTAAGAGCTTTTGGTGAGGGGCCTTGTCCACATGGTTGTTGACCCCCTCAAAGAATTCTATCAGATTGGTGAGACATGATTTCTCTTTACAAAAGCCATGTTGACTCTTCTCTGACAAATTGTGTTAATCTATGTATTTGATAATTCTGTTCTTTACTATAGTTTCAACCAATTTGCCTTGTACTGTAGTTAGGCTTACTGGCCTGTAATTGCTGGGATCACCTCTGGGGCCTTTTTAAAAAATGGGCATAACATTAGCTGTCCTCCAGTCATCTGGTACAGAAGCTGATTTAAATGATAGGTACATCACATTTAGTATTTCTGCAATTTCATATTTGAGTTCCTTCAGAACGCTTAAGTGAATATCATCTGGTCCTGGTGACTTATTACTGTTTAATTTATCAATTTGTTCCAAAAACTCCCCTAAGGACACCTCAATCTGGGACAGTTCCTCAGATTTGTCAACTAAAAAGAATGGCTTCAGTGTGGGGATCTCCCTGACATCCTCTGCAGTGAAGACTGATGCAAAGAATTCACGTAGTTTCTATGCAATGGCCTTATCGTCCTTGAGTGTTCCTTTAGCATCTCAATCGTCCAGTGGCCCCACTGGTTGTTTAGCAGGCTTCCTGCTTCTGATATACTTAAAAAAAAGTGTTGTTACTTTTTGAATCTTTGACTAGTTGCTCTTCAAATTCTTTTTTGGCCTGCCTAATTATACTTTTACACTTGACTTGCCAGAGTTTATGTTCCTTTGTATTTTCCTCACTAGAATTTAACTTCCAGTTTCTAAAGGATGCCTTTTTGCCTCTCACTGCTTCTTTTACTTTGTTGTTTAGCCATGGTGGCAATTTTTTGGTCCTCTTACTATGTTTTTTAACTTGGGGTGTACATTTAATTTGCGCCTCTGTTGTGGTGTTTTTAAAAAGTTTCCATGCAGCTTGCAGGCATTTCACTTTTGGGACTGTACCTTTTAATTTCTATTTAACTAGCTCCCTCATTTCTGTGTAGTTCCCCTTTTTTTTTTAAATTGTATGCTTTGGTGTCCCTCCCTCCCTCCCCCCCAGCCCAAAAGGGATGTTAAATATAATTATATTATGATCACTATTACCAAGTAGTTCAGCTATATTCATCTCTTGGACCAGTTCCATTTGTGGTTTCCAGGACTAGCTCCAAGAAACAGTCATTTATGGTGTCAAGAAACTCTATCTTTGCATTCCATCATGAGGGGACATGTACCCAGTCAATATGGGGATAGTTGAAATCCCCCATTATTATTGAGTTTTTTATTTGTATAGTCTCTCTAATCTCCCTGAGCTTTTCACAGTCGCCATCACCATCCTGGTGAGGTGGTTGGTAGTATATACCTATCGCTATATTCTTATTATTCAAGCATGGAATTTCTATCCATAGAGACAGGGCTGGCTCCAAGTTTTTTGCCGCCCCAAGCAAAAAACTTTTCCTGTGCCTCCCCTGGCCCTGCCCCAACTCCGCCCCTTCCCTGCCCCATTCCAACCCCTTCCACAAATCCCCGGCCCCGCCTCCTCCCCAGGTGCGCCGCATTTCCCCTCCTAGCCCTCTCTCCCAGGCTTTCCTGGGAGGGATGGGGGAGAAGCGGAGCGGTGGTGCACTCGGGGGAGGAGGCGGAGGTGAGTTGGAGGGGTGCAGTTCCTCTGCCCCCCCACCCCAGAGTTACCGCAAAACAGCTGATTCGCGCGGCAAGCCTGGGAAGGAGGGGGGAGAAGTGGAGCAGCGGTGTGCTCAGGGGAGCAGGCAGAGCGGAGGTGAGCTGCGGTGGTGGTGGGGCAGTTCCTCTGCCCCCGCCCCCAGGTGACTTCCTGCGGCCCTCCCCGCGCCCCCCACTGCCGCAGCTCATCTCCGCTCAGGGCCGGCTCCCGGCTTTTTGCGCCCAAAGCAAAAAAAGAAAGGGAGCCAGAGTGCCGCCCCTTGGAAAGTGCTGCCCCAAGCACATGCTTGGAGTGCTGGTGCCTAGAGCCAGTCCTGCATAGAGAGTCTATGGTACAGCTTTGTTTGTTTAAGTTTTTTGCTACATTTGACTCTATGCTATGACTATATGCTTTCACATATAGTGCCACTCCGCCACCAGTATGACCTATTCTGTCATTCCTATATATCTTGTATCCTGTGTGACATTACACCCCATATTCTTCATAGAAATATGCTTATGATATGAATATGGCATAACTGAGATGTATTTTATGCAAGATGGGTCATGTGAGATATCATTGGAAAGGTTATAATATACTGAATGTGATAATCCTGTTTGTATGCATGTATCATTTCTGTATCTGAAGTTGGGAATATTGACTATGTAACAATTACAATTGTGTTTGCATCTGGGGAATGTCCACCAGACAGTAGGCAAACAGCCTGGATGGGCCATTAGGAAGGACAACAGAACTTTGAAGATACTAATCTCTAACCTTCCTGAGAAGCTTCCTGGCATGCTTCTTTCACACTGCAGGATCATATTACCTGGTACTGGACACCATCTTGGACTTCTAGTGTTTTTCCACTAAGAGGGGGTGTAGCGGGGTGGTTACCCCACTCCTGCCTGAGGGATTTAAAACACCCCTGGCAGAGGGCTGGGGCAAAGGGAAAAGCTACTGGGCTGATTGGGGAAGTAGCCACAGCTGGGCCACGCCCCAATCAGGCCCCAGCTGGCCCTATATAAGAGGCTGGAAGCCAGGTACTCAGAGTCTCTCTCTGTGTGCAGGGAGAGAAGGGTCTGGCTGCAGCAAGCTAGAGATAGCGTACCTGAGTGGAGCAGGGCTGGAGACAGGCTGGGGAGCTCCAGCCTGGATAGCCCTAGGCTGCAGCCTAGCGGAAGGCCAAGGGGTACTGGGGGTTGCAGAGGGCAGCCCAGGGCTAGGCCAAGGTAGCAGGTCCAAACCCAACCTTGCTGAAGATGAGTGGCCTATACTGCAGTCTGCCCCAGAGAGTGGGGGCTAGATGGGGACTGGCAGTGGCCTTCATCTGAGGTGAGGTGGGGTTAGTGGGTGGGGGTTCCCCTGGGAGGGGAGACTTAATGTGTGTAGGTATTGCCAGGGGACAGCACCCAAAGCAAGGGGCACTGGGGTCCGGGAGGGACACGGGGCCAGAGGACAGGTGGATCACTGGCCCGCAGAGGGTGCTGCGGAGACTGGTGAGCTAATTCCCTGGATGACCAGCAGGAGGCGCTGCAGGGGTGAGTCCACTCCTCTACAGGGGGTAGGGGTCACATTGGGAAACAAAGGATTCCTGCCATATGTAAATCCTATGTAAGGATGGGGAGTGAGTTAATCTGGGTTTATTCTCTATTGAATCCCCACCCAGGATGACAGCTGGAAACATCTGAGAAACAAAGACAAAAGGGAAAGGGGGAAAGTACTGAACCTGGGCTAGGAATGGTGTCTGTCCCGTGAAGAATATGCCTGGAGTTTTAAACTGCAAGCTCGAGCTGTCCACAAAGGAATTCTGCAATCTGCTTAAAACAACATGTAGACATTTTCTTTAGTGTATGAAGCTTAGTTTGCGTGTTTGTTTTATTTGCTCAGCAATCTGCTTTGATCTGTTTGCTATCTCTTATAATCACTTAAAAACTAATTTTTTGTGGTTAATAAACTTGTTTTTTTGTTCTATAACTTGTTCGTGTAATTCATATCCAGGGTGATGGGAGGGAAAGCAGTGCATATCTTCCTCCACATTGAGGGAGGAGGTGGATTTCATGAGCTTATGCTGTATAGATCTCTATGCAGTGCAAGACCATATCATTTTGGGTTTGCACTCCAAAGAAGGTGTGCACTTGAATGCTGGGCAATCCCTGAGCTGAGTCTTCGCACACAGAGCTGATTTTAGTGTTTGTGTCTTTCTGCAGCTGAGTGTGCCCCTACCTGTGTGTGGGCTGGAGGAGACTTGAGGGCCTGGCACAGCGGTCATGTGCGCCACTTATTGTTCTGAGACACTGGTGGTGATTTTAAGTGAGTTTTGAGTGTGTTGGCTAGAGTACAGACAAAATGGTTATTGGTTTATTTTCTGTTTCCTTATTTTGGGCAAGGGAATAGGGACAGGAAAAGTAGGAAAATGAGTGAAAGTGAAGCTATCAAAAAGTTGGGGCTATACAGATTGCTGTTAGAAGAAAATGAAAAAGAACACAAGTCCTATGGAATTACTGGAAGCAGAGAATACCAGACAAGAAGCAGCACACCAGAAGGCCATGGAAGCCCAGAAGCAAGCCATGGAACTGAGGCACTAGAGACTGAAAAAGAAAGTGAAGACCAGAAGCTACCAATAGAGGAGAGAGAGCATGAACTGCCCTTGATGGAGTGGTGGAAACAGAGCCCCACAATAGGAGGCCCCACGTATCCATAAATCCACAAATGGGAATGGTTGTGTCCTGCATACAGTGAGGCAGGAGACATGGCTGAATACTTCATCAACTGAGAGGCTGTGTGTGCAGCATGAGATTCCTGAGGATCAACAGATGACCACTTTCATTGCAAAGTTGTCTGGGAGAGCTCTGGCTATAGTCAATAAGATGCCAATTGATGATGCTTGAAACTATGGTAAATTTAAGGATTTGGTTTCAAAATAGTTTCAGATTACACCTGACTCTTATAGAGTAAAATTTAGAAGCTGTCAGAGGGGCTGGAATGAGTAATGTGGCATATGTAAACCAAATGAGAGATTTACTGAATAAGTGGGTAAGGGGGAAAAGTATTTCTAGCTTTGAAGAAATGTGTGATCTGGTTGCTCAGGAACAGTTCCTGAATATGTCTGATGATGATGTAAAACAGTATTTATGCGATAAGAGGGTAAAAGCTGTCAAAGATTTTGCAACTTTTGCAGATGAATTTGAACAATCCCAAACATCTATTAGGAATAAATCACAGGCAGGGGGGTTTAAGTTTGGTGGGAAGCAGGATTCCCGTTTCCACCCTGGGAAGAAGTAGGGTGGATGGGAGGTTGGACACTCACCTCCCCAAGTTTATTCCTCCAGTCCTCGTCCCAAATCTCCTGTAAAAGCAGAAGAGCCCAGAAGATGCTATTGTTGTAATTCCACTGAGCACCTGGGGAATAAATACTCTGTGCTGAGTGGGAACAGCTTTTGGCTATAGTGCACATGGAAACAGAATTTGCAAGCTGAATTAACAGTTGCTGCTGTCCCCTTCTCTCCCCCCCCCCCCCCCCGCAACCCATCCAAAATATTACTGGGAAATGACTTCTTCAATGTCTGTCAGCAACAAGAAGGAATCTTGTGCTAAAACCCCAGAGGGAAAGAGTGAAGTCACAGAAACTGATGGGGAAATGGGAGAGTGTCTCTTTAATTCCTCTGCAGAAGTGGAAAATAGTCTGCCAGGGGTGGGTGTGGTTGAGACCAGCTCTTACCCCGTGGCTAAAGACAGGTTTTTCTCCAGGGGGAAGGGAAGGTTTTGCTTACCTGTGAGAAGGCTGTCCATCTTGCAAACAAGAAAGGGATAGACCTCACTCTACAATGCATAGGGAGATGTGTTCTAGAGGGAATCCCAGAGGAGAGTGATGGAATCCTAGAGGCCACTGCAATAGGTGAGGGTTCCATGGGCTTTGTGACTGGAGGCAAACCCAATTCAAAGTGGGAGGAGGGCGTAGTGCTTACTAGTGAAAGAACTGTTCTGGCTGTTAGCTGTGAGCCCACAGCTGAACAGGGGATAGATCCCACTCTACAGAGCACAGAGGCGTGCCCCTTAGAAGGGGGCTCAGAGAAGCAAGTTAGAAAGGGATGTGGAGGAGTATGGGAATGTCTCCTCACTGATTACATGGGAGGGTTTACCAGCAGAAATTTGCTGGATTGGCATTTGTTTTCCCTGGCACCCTAACGGTGCCTCAGGTTTTAAGAGGGAACTGTGTAACTGGTGTGCCGGAGGGGAGCAGTCATACAACAGACCTTGCGGGAACAGAAAGAGGGGAGACAGATGGTACCCCAATCCAGTTCCTACTTTTACAAAATGTTGTTCCTGATGTACTTGTGAAAACTAACTCTGTCTCTTTAAAGCAAATGAGGGTCTTTCTAATGACTTGTAGATCAGTGAAAATGCTAATGACCCACCTGACAAAGGGGAGGAGGCAGCCATTTCCCAGGTAGGTAAACTTCTCCCAACAGCTAAGCATAGTAATGGGAGTGAGAAACATAAAGGAACCCCGTGGAGGTGTGTGGATTCTTCACATGGGCTTAGCCCTGGAGATGAAATGCAACTCCACGGGGGAGGGACAGTAACATACAAAGTCTCCTTACACCCTTTCCTTTCCAGAACCCCAAAGACATACATGAATTAAGAACCTTTACTGAGGGGAATACTGAACAAAACACTAAAGGGAAAGGAAAACCTGTATCTGAACACATACCCATGGTATGGGAAGGGGTTGAAAAATACAATAAATGCTGAACAAACAGGACTGTCTAAACAGAAGGCATGGTATGATGATCGTACTTGGAAGCGCCTCCCTGTCATGAATTTACTGGTGCAGTTATGTCTCTTAATACACAGTCTATGGGCTGAGACAAAGAATTTGGTACTGATGGTAAATCCTTTAAAAATGTGTAACATGCATGATTTTTGGAAGAAACTTTTGTACATGCTAGGAGTGGTAACAAAAGTCCTATAAGAATACTGCTTCTCAGCTTGTGTTAGGACTTCAGCAGGGTTTTTTCTTTTTTCTCTCTTACTGCATTGTATAGAACTCCATATTGTATGGGTACAGCTTATATCAAAGGAATTAACACATTTGTTTCTGAAGGGGATATAACACATCATGATTTAAAACACCCTTTTCAAATTCTGGTTTGAGGAAGTACAGTACTTCTCTTGTATCTTAACGGAATGCATTAACAATGAACACAGAGCTACCATGACCTCCTTGACCTCCCCCAGGGGAAAAAACTACAACTGTAAGTAACTTTAAGCATTAAAGGGATCCCTTGGGAGTAGCTGAACAGAAGGAAACGGTATGTATGTGCTGCTCTTCTAATGGTGACATAGTGAAACCGTACTGTCTTCTACACATTCCTTTTATAATGGTGCTGACCTTGTTGTTGAGAAAAATATGAACTAGACAGTAGATCACAAGGGGCCAAATTCTTCTCTGGTGTAAGAAGGTGTGACTCCATGGAATTCCAGTGACTTCATTGGGATTGTCTTCACTTAAATTAGAACTGAATTTTGCCCAGTATGTACCTTATTACAACAGGTCCAGATGGTAAAGTTACATTTAGGGTTTTATTATTATTATTTTTTTTTTTTACAATGTTCTTCCCCCCCCCCCCACAAGATGCTCTTCAATTGTATAAATCACAGGAAAGATATATGCAGTAGATATTGCTTACAATCTGAGTTTGCATGCATTTCAACCTCCCATATATTTCAGTTGTCTTATTTGAGTTCTGTACTGATTTTTTTTATTGCTGTGTACAAGTATTAAAGAGCACAAACATCTGAGGAGACTCTGAAACTGACAGTCTGTGAAAGCCTTAGTTAATAGTAGGCACAAGACACTGATCTCACCTGACACCCAATGTTGTACAAAGACAAAAGCCATTTTGCTTGCTTCAATCATGTTCAGAAAGAAGCAGCACAATGGTTTGGGGTCTCTACATTGACTCTGGGCATCTGGGATCCTGAAGCAGGAGCAGTGTGAAATCATTCTACCAGGATCAATCAGCAGAAAACTACATGTACTTCAGATATAACCTTTTTTAAAATATCCTAGAATCAGCCAAAAATTGTCATTATTTCTAAAATATCTTCCACTTTGATGCCATTTTAAGATAATGGAGACTGTGAGTGCTCTGCTAGTATGAAAACCAGGCCCAAAGTCTCTTAGTTTCGGCTTTCAAAATCAATGTCCATTTTTTGAAAACTTGTCTGGAAGTGATTTGCCCAAGGTCACAAAGCAAGTCAGTGGCAAAAGTTGGGGTAAAATTTGGAATACCTAATTGGCACAGCAGTGTGTGGGCCATTAGTTCACACCCCATCATAAATTATTACTTACACTTCTGATAAATGTGAAAAATTAAGTTTTTCAAAGTGAACATTTGGAAAATTCACATACTGTATCTCATTCATATCAGACAGCGTTTTAACCATCTAATAGTCCAACCTGTGTGATTCCTATCTCCAGACTTCTAAATATGCCTCCTCCAAAGAAGGCTCAGAGTTTATCTATACAGTTGAGGGCAGAATCTCCAAGGCTGATTGACAGCTCTCCCTTGATACTGATCATTAGCAGAGAGCTTTAAACATATAGAAGCACTTAAGAGGTAGAAAAGAGAAAACAAGCTGAGACTCTGAGGTTTCTTCATCCAAAAGAAGGGCAGGCACAGGAAAAGATTATGCATTTTAAAAAAATAAAGTAGCTTAAAGGAAACTGCTCCAATAACACCCAATGGACTACCTGGAGCTTTCATAGCCTTTTGTTGCTGTGATGTGACGTAAACATTTCAATAAGTGTTGTGTACCACTCCTTCAGCCCCATTAGGTACCATCTAAGGTTGCAAGGTATGGATCATGGGTTTTATGGTATGGATCATAATTTTATACACTCTGAGATGGGAAGAGGTTGGTGCCTTTGTATAATAATGCCAACAGCTAGCAAGTGCCTCCATACACTCCACATTGTTCCACTGGGATTTATGCTTTCCCTAAAACTAGTTCCAAGATTTCAAAAATTGTTTTTGTCCTGAATTGGGACAAAAATTAAAAATCTTGGAATTTTTAGAGGAATGAAATATTCCAAAAATATTGCATTTCAACTTTATCAAAACAATAAATGAAATGTTTTGTTCAGGTTGAAACATTTTGTTTCAACTCTATCATCTTAACCTTTATATTACATTTATAAGGTAAAAAAGTTGCAATGATAACATCAAAATTAAATGTTTTGATAATTTCCTGTGGAAATTTTGACATTCAATACATTTCTGTGACTGAATGCACCCCTGTATTCACATCCCACACATTATTGTAGTAATCTTTGTACAAAATATGCCTTGTGAGGTATCATTTGAATAATAATAAATCACTAGTCAATATCTTGATCAAATGTGTGTAGCAACAGTATATATAAAGTTATGAATATAAGCTGAAATCATGACTGAAGCGTGTTTACCAGACAAGTCTGGGGAGTGGGACAAAGTTTCTCAAAGACAAAGGATAAGCTGGTGTCTCCAGCCAGATGTCATCAAAGTTGATGGGCAATCACCTATCAAGTGGCCATTCTTTGACAAGGAAGATGGTCAGGAACAAACAGATCTGCATCTTAGCAAACAACAGTATGAAACCTCTTTCACCATGAGACTCCATGATTCCAATCTCAAAATGGGAATGAACTTTATCTAGGGGTAACCCTCAGAAAAATGTGTTTCAAAGGACTATAACAGGAAGGGCAAAAACACTTCAAGGTATCCATCTCTTGCACTTTCACCTAAGAAGACAAAAGAAACTAGCCCATTTGACTTTGGGAGAGATCCTGGCCTGAAAATTGGTCAGCTCTGTTGCTGGGAGCACGTGGTAGGAATTTTATCTTGAACCAAGTCTAGTTCGTTAAGCTTAATACTAAGAAGCATTTTATTTTTTTCTCTTGTAACCATTTCTGACTTTAATGGCTTGTACTTGCACTCACTTAAACTATCTCTTTGTAGTTAAATAAACTTGTTTTATTTTTTTAATCAAAACTAATCCAATATTGTGTTTAAACTGAATTGTGAGGGTAACTCCATTTAAAGAAGCAAACTGTTGTATATTGATCCCTTTAAAAGGGCAATGGACTTAAAAATATCTGAACTGCCTAGGAGTGGGCTGGACACAGCTCCTCACTGGTCTGGATTGCACCCCAGAATCTCCTAGTTCTCCAAATATTTCTGTTTCATGGACTCAGCAAATTCCAACTGAAAACTATTCTGTTAGAAAATTATTGACCAGCTACAAAAGATGGACTTTGTCAGGTTTTCTGGTCCTCTTTTGAAGGTGAAAATTTCAACAGGTGGCTTATGAAGGTCCGTGGTGAACCAGTGGACTTTCCTTTAAGGGGAGTAGCCGTAAAGACCCCTCATACTTTCCTGTTTCTGGGGTTTAGGCTTCAGCAATAAAGGGTAAAGCCCGTACAGGTGTGAGCATGCAGGAAACATGGGAAGGGGGAGGCACACAAAATACAGTGAAGGTTGAGCACTGTAATTCAAAACAAAACCAAATTGCATTTTACTTATATGTAGGCTTGATTATCGGTAAATGTTGATCTCCCCATACTCTCATAACTGAAGAAAAAAATATTTCTATTGATAATAACTGAAATTTACAGATGGACAAAGGAAGAAAAATGCCACTTGAGAATTTCTTAGAGTCAAAATGCAGCAACTTAGACTTATTACAAATGGACAAGCGAATGAATAATTTTAAAAATGGTATTTGTTGATTTTAAGGATATTTACTTTGTATATTTTGACATGTGATGTTGACAATTTGTGTGTTAATGGTTTAAAGCTTTGACTTTTTGAATCTCAACCTCTATCCTTAACTATCTGACCCTCCTCCCCCATAATTTCCTGCAACTATGAAAATTCAAATTGATAAAAATCTAAAAAAAAAAAAAAAAACCTTAAAAATAAGCATTGATATCATCTGTCAAAAGTATAACAAAAATTGAATTCTGCTAAGCCTAATTATATGGCAATTTGTAACCACTCCCCTTTTAGGCACATTACTGCCCCTGCATTCTCAGCTAAGAGAAACAATAAAGGTGAAAAAGTAAGTTGAAATCCAGAGCACTCAGGAACATGTACATTCTGTTTTCCAGCTCTGCATTATCTCCCTCCCTCTGCCCCCTTGGTCTCTCTCAATATTTTAATAAGGTACATATTGGAATGTTTTATGAAACTCTAATAACTTGTTTAGGCCTGAAAATGATCATGTCTAGTGCCTGCTAATCTAACAATTAATTATCATTATTTCAGCTGAGACTTCCCTTTCCTTTAGAAAGAAAAACCACACTACCTCTAACGCTTTCCAACAGTATTAAATAGCCTGTGAGATTTTCAGCAAGGATAGTTAGAAAATGCTAAATCTATTTATGCAGGGAACAAAGAGGAAAATAGAAAAGCCAGTCATTATGCACAGTGCATAAGCAAAGTATTCAAAACACTTTTACCAACTGCATATTTATAAATATTCCCCTGGGGCCTGGGCAAAAGGATTCAAATCCAGGCTTTCTTTAGGAACACCTCTTTGGATTTAAAAACAAAATCTTCACAGAACAGCTGGAGCCATTTGCTGTGACAAATCTGATGCTACTCTCAAATTTTATGGGTAGCTAAAGCCATGCAATAGATGGTGTATATAATACACATTTGTTATCTACATTCTTGTGTTGTGAACACAGATATTGTAATTTGACAACAAGGAAGAAAAAAGATGGCTCCAGTTTGCAATGGTAAAACCATACATTCTCTCAGCATCCACTGTAATTAGTGTTAGGGTATGTCTGCTTACTGCCAGACTCGGAGGTAAGTATAATCGATCCTGGATCAATCTCGGAAGTGCTCGCTGTCGACGCCGGTACTCCTGCTGGGCAAGAGGAGTACGCAGAGTCAACGGGGGAGCCTGCCTGCCGCGTGTGGACCCGCAGTAAGTTCGAACTAAGATAGTTCGACTTCAGCTACGTTATTCACGTAGCTGAAGTTGAGTATCTTAGTTCGAAGTGGGGGGTTAGTGTGGACCAGCCCTTAATGGAGTTTAGGAAAGTCTATTTGGTGAACATGCTTGAACTCTTCTCCTGCATGAAGGTATTATTCTGGGCGGAAAACAGTCTGGCTCTTCTATTGCTTCTTGAAAGCTTGCTTCCTGGATCTCAGTCCCACAGTTTCCCATAGTCTCTACACATTTCTAGAGAGAACCTGATAAAAACAAATAGGAGGGGGGAAATTAGCTACTTGGGACAATAGCTCTGGAAATTCTGCAAAGCAAAATTGAGGTGAAATATCAGTGAGATTCTTTAGGAAAGGGTGGAAGTTTCACTACTTGGGACAAAGCCCTAATGAGAATAATCTACTGAGGGGATATTATTGTGCTGTATTTAGCTATATAATTACCTTGTTTTCTGTGTATTAAATTTCTTGAGCTCTGTTGTTGGCAGAGGCGGTTGCTATGTTTCAAAGGAGAGTGGATATAGCATTACAGAAGAGATGTACGGTACTTTTTCAATTTGTCCTTTTTGTTGTTAGTATTCATGTTATAGTAATATTTATGGTAATTTATAAAGTGCTTTGAAATCCTCCCAGTTCACTGTTAGTCAAGATTCAAAAATTCACTTTTGTTGGCAGGGAAATCACTAGCTTAAAATTATAAGAAATAATTTTAGGATTTTGGCTCTTTTTTTTTTTTTTTTTTTTTTGGTCTGGAAATCCAGTAATAATATCTCCCTTGTTGGCTGCAGGAGACTCTGTTCCAGCCTGTGATGAGGCATCTGCCCAGCAAAGGAGTAAAAAGGGTTAACCTCAACAGGCAGCAGTGGAGGTGAGTCCTCTCAGCAGCCTAGAGAGGCTGCCTGGCAGGGCAGCCAATAGGGGAGAGGCTGCAAGGAGCAGCCAATCAGGGCCCAGAAGACTTACATAAAAGGAGCTGTAGTTCAGAGTTGAGGTCAGTGATTGCTGGGTGCTCAGGGAGTGGGTAGTGTGTTCCTGAGAGGCTGAGAGAATAGGAAGCACCTTGGACAAAGCAGTTGGTGGCAGGGACTGGGGGAGCTCCTGGTGAGCTGCAGGGGATGAGCAGCTGAGTGCCCTGAGGCAAGGGTGAAGAAGGTGCTGGGGCCATGGGGAAGTAGCCCAGGGGATTGTAGCAACATTGAGAGGATCTAGAGGCTCAGAGGGAGGCTGCTATCCTACAGGTTCCCTGGGCTGGAACCCGGAGTGGTGGGCAGGCCCAGGTCCCTGCCACTTGCCACAGGGAAGTGGCATGATTATTGGACTGTGACACTAATTCCCGGAAGGGGGAAACACAGATGATAGCACAGCTGGAGGGCTGAGTCGCGAAGAGAACACTGCAGTTCCTGAAGCTGCAAGAGGGGCTTCAAGCAGATGCAGAGATGGAGGGATGGTGTGCAGACCATGGACATGTGCATCAGCCTCGAGCTTATCCCCAGAGCGACCAGGAGGAGGTGCCGGTCTGGTGGTGAGTGATATGCCCCATGACACAGCCCATATTTTCAACCCCTAACTTTCTCAATAATTCCTTCTAGGCAAAAATTCCTCTACTTAGTCTCAGGAAAAAGAGAATTGTTTGGACATTTAAAAAAAAAAAAAAAAAAAAACCAAAACATCTTGGGCATTTGCACTATTATATACATTTAAAAAAAATTAAAAACCACTATTTTTTCTGCTTTTTTTTTCTCCAGGCTGTATGTGGTAGAACACAAATTAACCAGTGACTGAGCTAAGTGGAAGGCATGCTTTGTTTTCATCAGATCAAACTGTTTTTATCTTTTTAAAATATGTTTTTATGTTTAAATTGTCACCCACAATTCTAAGCATCAAACTAGTACTATTTTGAAAGCTATTTTTAAATATAAGAAACCAGTATAACATATAATAATGTTTAGACTAACAATACACAGTATCAATGAACAATTTTTACAATTAGAGAGAGTGTTTAAAAATGAGTAGAGTAACCCACAAGACACGGGCCAGTTCCTAACAGCCAGGCTCTGGCTGTTTGCAAGTGGTTTTGTGGCTCAGGTAGAGGGAACTAGCCCAAGGGAGAGTTCCAGAAACTGTGAGAGGGAGCACTTGGCTAGAGCAAGTCATGACCTCCCTGTTCATACAGCTGCTGGGAAAAAGCCAAAGATCCAGCCTGTGCTCTCCACATGATCCATCAGACACAGAAAATCGCTTAACATCCACTCCCACATAATCTCTTGTATTTGTCCTCACACCATCTCTCTCTCTCACACACAATTCCTTAAACAAATATTACACATCTCATTGTTTTAAAAGCAAAAAAAATGCAAACAGTTCTAAATAGCAGAGTAGCAGTATTTTTAAAACAACCACTGAAACAGGAGACCTTAGCAAGCAATATGACAACATGTAACTGTGATCAGTAAAGAACAGGGCAGGGGGGTATTTTGGAGCATGTGTGGGAGGGAAGGAGAATAGTATTTTATAAGCCAGAACTTTTCTATATTGCAATTGTTGGGGAAAAGATATTCTTTAAAACCCACAAGAAATCCAGGAGGGAAGGGTTCCTTCTTCTGGCCTGTGAATAAAACTGCATTTGAATGGCTTCTGGTGGTGGGTCCTGTGCAGGTGTTCTCATCTCAATGTAGCTAACACAGAAAGGGTATGTCTATGCAGCAGCTGGGAGGTGTGATTCTCAGTGTGGGTAGACATACATGCGCTAGCTCTGCTTGAGCTAGTGCCTAAAAATAACACCATGGCATGGTGACACAGGCAGTGGCTTGGGCTAGCTGTCCAAATACAATCCCATCCAACCTCCTGGGTGTGTACTCGGGTGGCTAGGCCGAGCTGCCACCTGTGCCACGGCAACTACGCTGCTGTTTTTATGTGCTAGTTCATGTTTCTATACCTCAGCTGGGAATTAAACTGTTATTTTAAACAGCTGTTGTGTAGACATACCCAAAGAGATACCAACAATGAAGTGGAAGTCAGGGTGGGAAGGGGTGGAGTAGACTGTCAGGATTCTAAGAGGAACAAAGGGAGACTCGCTGATAATGTATATTGGAAAGGTCACATGCTGCGTATGCCCCTGGGATGTTTTACTGAACATTTTAGAAGGCATATGCTTTAATGGGAGGAGTGTGGAGGACACAAAACAGATCCCTACACCCCCTGGGGTGGTTGTTCTGATCAGCAAAGCCACCGTGAGGGTTGTTCTTTGTATCAAATGCTTTATGAATAGAGCAGTATGAATAACTGATTTCTGATTCAGTGGCCAAACCAAAAAAATGGGGGGGGGGGGGGCTGAATGCTTTGGGTCAACCTGAAACAAAATGTTTCTATGAACCAAAATGTCAACGTTTCATTTTGATTTTGAGGGATTTGAAGTGTTTTTAAATAACCATTGAGGGAAAACCTGAAAAAACATCTTTCCAAAAAAGAAAAGTTGAAATGTTTCATTCCAGAAATGAACTATTCTGACGTTTCTGAAATTCTTTTTCCGTGACTGAAACAATTCACTGAAACTGACCTGAATTTGCAAATTGTTTCAGTTGAGCCGAATCTGCATTTTTCAGTGGGGGGGGGAGGGGGGAAAAAGGTTGTGCACAAAATTTTTTGGCCAGCTCAAATTATGAACCATCTATTGCAACAGGGTCAGAAAACAGCTTGTAGCGGATCAGGAAATATGGGTAGGACTGGCTACTGTTAAAGATCACGTAGATGCTGGAAGTGGAATCAACACATGAATCAAAGGGTGGGCCACTAGACCTTATTGTTGGGGGTTGACAGTAACTAGCATTCCCTTCAGCAGACTTTCCCACCAGGACCTTTGCCAGAAACATATAGCGCAGCCCAGCCTTGCATGCTGTACAAAATCCATTTGAGTACTGGGCGTTCTTGGCAAAATAGCTGCCTTTGCCAAAGGCAGCAAGATGCTGTCCTGAGAGACGAGGGTCAAAGCCCATCTGACAGATGGAGTTCTTGCTGTCTGCTGAGGTGCCATGGAAGAGATGCTGTTCTAGCTGTTTTTTCTCTTCTGTTGAGAGTCCTCGGGACATTATTTCCTTCTGACTGAGCAGAGAAAAGAACACAAACACAGAGTTAGGGTTACTGCTGTGAGGGAACATTTGCTAAGGGGCTGGGACAGAATTGGAGACATAGTTCTACTTTTATGTTCCCATTCCTCCCTGCTTACTCAATATCTAAAAAAACAAATCCTGAATTCTAAGTACTAAGGGTTCAGTCAGCTATTGTTTGAGAGAGCACAAGACACCCCACACAACTAATCACACCCACACCTCTGTATGATCACTGTTGTGCACAAGTTCTACTCCACCCAAGCTCAAAGGTCACCCATCACAAGCCCTTATGCACTCACCAATGCATTAAGATTCACCCACTGACAAACCTGTTCACTCTAGTACAGTGGGATCTGCATTCAGTTTATTAGTGATAAGATCTATGGTTTGCCACCAAGCACAGCAGGATCTTCTTTCTAGGGTACTAGCACATCTGAGATTCAGGTTCCAAGATTTTTGAGGACACCAGGATCTGCAATGCACTATTCCCAACCTAGATCCCATGGTACATTCTATAATCTCATGTATTCCTCCAGTGCCAGGGCTAGCCCACTGGGGGCCCTAAGCAGGAATATCCCTCCCCCCCCCCCCCCCCCCAACACATACTAATAATTAATGGGGGGCCTCCTTGAGCTGCTTGGAGCCCTAAGCAATTGCTTAATCTGCTTATGCCTAGCACCAGCTCTGTATTCCTCTTTATACCTGCTGTATTTTTGCCAAAGATACTCCTGCCTGATCCTGTAAATCCCTAACACCAGAAATGTATCCTCTGAGAGAGTTTTGTGGAAGAGAGTATAAACTGTGCGGTACACTGCTTCTGATGGTGCTATTTCGCGTTGCACATAAATGGGCCCTTCTGAGGGGCATGAGATCCATGATGCAGGATATGGTCCAGAGTACCCATCAGTGGGATCCTCCCCAGGGATGTTGGCAGCATAAGGATTGAGATGTCCCCTACAACCATTTGGGAGTGTCCTAAGAAGAGAATAGGACAAATATTTGTTTGGTTTTAATATGTTCTGGTTACCTTCATCTTCCCATCCTATCCTCACACCCCCATGTTCCACCTTGTTTTAATTTAGACTATAAGATCTTTGAGGCAGAGACTGTCTTACTGTGTTTGTAGAGTGCCTAGCACAGGGGCCCAAATCTTGATCTCAGCACTACTGTATTATATATGATAATTACTTACAAAAAAAATAATTTCATAAAGTTAGCTAAGTTGCAAAATCAAGCACTTAAAAATTAGGAAATATAGATTTACAGTTGCCATGCAAACCTAATTCTGTCTCTTGGTGCATTCAACCTGTGCACTGAGTGACACAGGTTCCTGTGGAAAAAATATGTGATCATGTAAAAACTGCCTTAATAAAAAGTTAAATAAAGAACCTGGTCATAATGCATATGTACAAAGAGGATGAATTACGGTTGCACAGGCTTTCATAACTTTCAAATTCTTGACATTGCAACTAGAGCGGGGCAAAAAACTGATTTTTTCAGTTTGCTGGCATTACCCTTCCACTCCCTCCCAAAAAAGTTGGTTTGGTCGAACCAAATCTAAAAATTGTGAAAAATTTTGGTGAATCAAAAAGATGTTTTGGGTCGAATTAAACATCTTGTTTGGCCCAAAGTGTTCTGTTTCTTGGCATTTTTAAAGGGTGAGATTCAACACAACAATGCACAACAATACCTTATGACTTTTAGCCCAGATGTGGGAGACTGGGTTTGCCTGATGTGGGGAAGGGATTTAGAGCTGGGTCTTCCTCACTGAAGGTGAACACCCTAACAAGTGGGCTATAGGTATTCCAGGACAGGTCTCTCTCAAGCTCTTCTGTTGAAGCTGCTCCACTTTGTATAATTGATTAGTCATTGGAGCAGGGACTTTAATGTAGGCCTTCCATATCCAAGGTGAGTGCCCTAGCCACTAGGAAAACCATTGTCACCCTCGTTCCTTCACCCAGTGACCATTCATTGTCATGTACAGTCATTCATGCTCAGTCCAGGGAGAGAGATGGCTGTGGGGGGAAGCCTGGCCTTGCCTTCTTCCCACCTCCTGCTACTCCAATAGCTCCCAGAGGAGCTTGTGATGCTGCTGCTTTGTCAGTGGCATGGGCCTGTCCTTAGAATATTTGTGGTGTTATCGTGGCATACTGCCAACATTTTCCTTAGGCAGGCAAGTGAGAGAAGGGAAATGGCAGACAGTCTGTAAATAAGCTAAACCTGAATGGAAATTTAGAATAGAATAATGGAGATATCCCATCTCCTAGAACTGGAAGGGACCTTGAAAGGTCATCGAGTCCAGCCCCCTGCCCTCACCAGCAGGACCAAGTACTGATTTTGCCCCAGATCCCTAAGTGGCCCCCTCAAGGATTGAACTCACAACCCTGGGTTTAGCAGGCCAATGCTCAAACCACTGAGCTATCCCTCCCCCCCCCTTTCAGGGAGAAAAGAAAGGAACTTCTCTAGCCCAAGGGCTTTCTCTCTGCTTTATATCAAAGGCCTGCTAAAAACAATGGATGTGCGAGAACTTCTCTCAAAACATCACAATAATCCTTTACAATAGAATGTGTTAAGCAATTTAAATATATAGGTGCCCTCACCAATTCCCTATATAATTATCTGAATGCCACTTACATTTTTTTAGAGGGAGTATTGCAGGTGGAGTTACTTACCGCAGATGTGGTACCATGTCGATAGGTGTGTGGTAGGCAGGACGGCGCTGAATGGATGACACTTGTTCTGTTGTTGAGTTAGTTTGTATAAGGTTCTTCAAATCTAGAGTATACTGTTGGCCTTCGTGACTGAAGCTATAGTTTTGTAAGCCACTCTCAAAGGCATTAATGATTTCTTGGGAAATTGGCTATGCAGAGAGAGAAATTGGGGGAAGGGGGAGAAGAGATGGAATCAGAAAATAAGGAAGAAGGCCAGTTTTCCTTTCTGACACTTTGTCTGTAATAATCCACTTCTACTCTCATACACTACTTCCCACATTGCAACTCCCAACTCTGCCCTGGAGGGCATCATCTTTGCTTCTTTCTCTCCTGACCTCCTCATATTCCTTCCAATTGGTTTCATCAAGCCAATACATGTGCCACTCTGTGTGGAGATGTGGGTTCAGCTGTGGATCATGGGTGTTGGAGAGTCGCCGTATTTTGCCATAAGGACCAAAGGAGTACAGTTCCATCGCATTTAGGTTGACTTTGCCTTTTGAACCATCCCTGTGGAAGAAACAGAACTTGCAAGAGATTCTCCTGCTGAAAGAAATTGGTGTTGAAGCACGAGCAAGCATCATTACTCTTGCAGCATACCCCACAGCACCTCCTGCTGAGAGATGCTGAGAACAGAGTAGTTTGGAGCTCCCCATACAGCCAATGTTCCTGCGTTGCTTCCTACAGCACATCCAAAAAGAATGTGCTCTTATAGGACTATGTACAACCAGTAAAAGATTTCAGGCTGGGGTAGTGGGACAAGCTGCTCTCACACATCTCACAATCAGAATCTGCAGCATAGAAACTACTTCTTTTTTAAATTCATTTTCTAGCTTTTATGGTTGAATAATTCCAAAGTTGGACTATCTGAAACCACATCCATACTAGGGTTGCCAACTTTCTAAACACACAAAACCAAACACCATAGCCCAGCCTCATCCCCGAGGCCCCACCCCCACTCACTACATTCCCCCTCCCTCAGTGGCTGGCTCTCCCCCACCCTCACTCACTTTCACGGGGCTGGGGAAGGGTGCTGGGGTATGGGGGGGTGAGGGCTCTAACTGAGGGTGCAGGCTCTGGGGTGGGGCCAGGAATGAGGGGTTTGGGGTGCAGGATGGGGTTTAGGGTGGGGCTGAGGGACTCAAAGTGCAGGAGGGGGCTGCGGGTTGGGGCAGGGGGTTGGGGTGCCGGAGGGGGTGAGGGCTCCTGCTGGGGGCACGGGCTCTGGGATGGGGATGGTGATCAGGGCGTTAGGGTGCAGGAGTGGGCTCCATGCTGGGGGTTGGGGCAGAGGGATTCAGAGTGCAGGAGGGGGCTGTGGGTTGAAGCAGGGGGTTAGGGTGCAGGAGGGGGTGAAGGCTCCTGCTGGGGGTGCAGGCTCTGGGGTGGGGCTGGGGATGAGGGCTTTGAGGGTGTGGGAGGGGGTTACAGGTTTGGGGGGACTGGGTAAGGGGGTTGGGCTTGGGGCCTGGGCTTACTTCAGGCAGCTCCCAGTTGGCAGCGCAGCGGGGCTAAGGCAGGCTCCCTGCCTGCCCTGGCCCTGCGCTGTGCCCCAGAAGTGGCCAGCAGGTCTGGCTCCTAGGTGCAGGGGCCAGGAGGCTCAGTGCGCTGCTCTTGCCTGCAGACACCACCCTCACAGCTCCCATTGGCCATGGTTCCTGGCCAATGGGAATATGGAGACGGTGCTCAGGGCGGGGACAGTGCACGGAGCTCCCTGGTCCCCTTGCCTAGGAGCTGAACGTGCTGGCCGCTTCTGGGGTGCATTGCAGAGACAGGACAGGTGGGGACTAGCCTGCCTTAGCCTCGCAGCACCATTGACTGGACTTTTAACAGCCTGGTTGGCAGTGCTGACCGGAGCCACCAGGTTCCCTTTTCGACCGGGCGTTCCAGTCAAAAACCAGACACCTTGGCAACCCTAATCCATACAACAAATTTTACCCTTCTTTTAACCAGTTAGAGGGTGTAGTTGCCTAAAAACAGCACAAGGTTAATAATCAGTTAATAGTGTCTTAATTTGAACTGGGTACTATCATTGCTAATTTCCTGATCTGGCAGATGGATCTGTTCCTGTTACTAATTAGATTTATGTTAGTTTTGCTGTATGGTCCAACCCACTAATTACTTGATTTCCTCTTCCATGGCTGATTTTAAAATGTTTGTAATTTCTTTTACTGGCCATAGATTTCACACTATTCAGATTCATGAATTACAAAACTCCTGCATCTATCTATATTAGGGTTGTTTGCTGCCTCCCAACACTTAATATCTAAGAGCATCTACTACTTACCTATTGTAGAAAAGTTAAGACATAGGTCTTGATCCCTACTTTGGACCAAGGATTTCTAGGTATTGGAAAGGGGAGGACATCTTGTTCATTTTGAATTTAGCAAAACTCAGTCAGAAGATGTAACAGTAGATCTTTGATCATCTTGCAGAGAGTGGTAGATATCTGACAGACTGAATGTACTGCTGGGAAAAAGTCTTTGAAGGCTCAATCCAGTTTCTGGCAACTATATGTGAGTTAGGGCGACCAGATAGCAAGTGTGAAAAATCAGGACAGGGTTGGGGGGTAATAGAAGCCTATATAAGAAAAAGACCCAAAAATCAGGACTGTCCCTATAAAATCAGGACATCTGGTCACCCTAGTGTGAGTGCTCCTAACCAGACTGACCACAGAATTAGTGAATCTTACGGACAGCCAGGAACCCAAAGTAGAGGAACTATTGGAGGATAGGGGACACATAGTGAGGATGTGTATGATTCAGGTATTATTTTTACACCCTTACTATTGCATGTTTCTAATGCAATTTGTGGTATGGAGGCACTTGGGGTGAAGCAGTAACATATCAATGGCTCCTGGTGCATGCTCAGTGGTCTTGTTACTGTGCTGGCAGAACTGTCCTCATGTGAGCATGGAAACTCCACCCTCCCACCCCCAAGGGCCTAGCACAGAAAACATTTTTTCTCTCTCCATACCTGCAGTCTATATTTACCCAAAGTACAAGTTAAGGATGGATGTGCCCTTTGATACTGCTGGCCCATGGCTCCTATCTCTCCATAATACTGCAAACAAGTCACACTTAAAAAAATGTTATATAGTTGATTGATGAGTTAGCTTACAGTTTATTTAGGTAATGGGGTCAGGGTGCCAACACTGGTGCTAACTGCTGCTGCTGCAGAGTCTGTTACTGGAGTCTCCACTTGGCCAATGTACAAATGATGTCTTGGTTTGTAACTTCTTTAAAATATTCATCTGGGACCATGGAGAACTTTCCTGACATTCATTGTTCTTAGTCCTAAATCACAAGCAATGTATGTAATTCATTTAGCTCTGCCTCCTTTTCAGGAACCACCTCAGAGTGTTTTGTATTCTGGTATCATTGCTGCTTGACAGTCTGGAAGAATAAAAATCTCCAGAAGCTGGAGGATAGATCTCACTGAAGTACCTGGTTGGTTTCCATGATGGAAAATGGACACTGCAACCTTTGAAGCAGGATTATGAGATTGCTTATGAAATCTGATAATCCTACTCAGAAAGTATGTGTGGGTTAAAAAAATACCCACTGCCTTGGTGCCCCTATTGCATTTTGGGCACTGTGGTGTAGTTTCCTAGAATAGGCTCATAAAAACATGTCAAGGCAGAGCATTATTTATTGATGCAAAATCATAGTTGTGATGGCAGAAAAGCAGTTGAATGGATACAACCCAAACTGTTTACATTGTAACCAGGGCCGGCTCCAGGGTTTTGGCAAACAGCCAAAAGAAAAAACAAAAGCCGCAATCATGATCTGCGGCAGCAATTCGGCAGAAGGTCCTTTGCTCCGAGCAGGAGTGAGGGACCGTCCGCCGAATTGCTGCCGAATGGCTGGACCTGCCATCCCTCTCCGGAGTGGCCGCCCCAGGCACCTGCTTGCCAGGCTGGTGCCTGGAGCCGGCCCTGATTGTAACAGATTAAATGGAGCATGCCTCTAACCAGTAACAAAATTGCAGTTGTAGCTGTTGTGTGGACATGGTCTGAGTCTACAGACAGTTGCCCTGTACCATATTGTGTCTGTAGCTGGGAAAGGCTGAGATTGGAGTAGCTATGATCAATGTCATGTCATTTATGTGATGGAGGTCACAGAAGTCATAGAATCTGTGACTTCCAGAGACCTTTATGACATTTTCTGCCTCAGCCTCTGGGGCCGTGGGACTGAAGCTGGCAACCAGCAGGGCCTTGGCAGGGTTCCAGTGATAGGCGACAGCTCCTCAGGGTCCCTCCACAGGGTTCCAGTGGCTGGCAACAGCCTTGCGTGAGGGGAGGGAGGGGGAACCCTGCAGCTCCCACCCATCACTTTGGTGGGGGAAACCATGGAGCTGCAGCACCAAAAGTCATAGACCGGTCACAGTTTCCATGAATTTTTGTTTATTGCCCATGACCTGTCTGTGACTTTTACTAAAAATAACTATGACAAAATCTTAGCCTTAGCTATGATCTCCCTAGAATTAGTGCTCCTGCACTATTCCAGAAGCACCCCTTGTTGGGACAGGGCATGACTGGAGTAGTTATGAACTTTCTACTTCTAAAGCACCACTATTCCAGTTGGGTGTGTGGGGGGAGGGGGCTGTCTAGGACAAGAGCAGCTGAGTTGCCTTCTGGGAGAAGTTGGGTCTGGAGTTTTTCTGTGACTTACTTTTCCACCAGTGTAACTAGTGAGTCATTTACATTGCTGTAAAGTTTCTCCAAGTGCTGCTGAGCCGATTCATTCATGCTCTGCCACACTCCTTTCTTCTTCCGCATCACCTGCCAGTGGTAAGGGTAGCATGTGTGGTGAAACTGGCATCTCTCCCCTTCTTTGCAGAGGCCAAGCAGGAAGCGATCACAGATCCTGATGCCATTTGCCTGGTGGATATGAAATTGGATCCCATTCTCATCCTCGAGCTGCTCTGGAGCTACCAAATGGCTTTTAGAATCATCTCCGTGCTGCATATTGTGGACATAGAGTGGAGTGAGTTCAGTGGAACTGGCTTCACATTGGCTGAAGCAGTAGGGGTCTAAGAGCAATTGGAGTAGAACCTTTTGGAAGAACAATTCCTGGAAGAAACAAAGAAAGAGAAGCTGAATAAGTGGTGAGCTGTTCTGCTGTAGTGCCCTGGGCTTCAAATTCCACATCCTCTTCTCTCCTTCCCCCATAACAGATAAAATGCTTTCCCCATAAAACCGCCTCTCCCAGACATCTCCTGGATTAACCACAGTTCACATCCAGCTATCTCCCAGCTGGACTTCATTCACATACCTGCACACAAACATACACTGCACAAGCCCAATAAGACCTCACTTACTTGCTTTTCCCCTCAGCTTACACAGACTCTTCCCTGAGATAAATCATTATTTTCTGATCTTCAACCCCCAGCACTAGCATTTCTCTCCTCAAAGTGATTTATTTTTATTTGTATTACCGTAGCACCTAGTAGCCTAGACACAGACCAGGACTCCATTGTGTTAGGTGCTGCACAAACACAGAGCAAAAAGCTTCTCTCCCAGTGGAAACCCCTTTTCCTGGACTTTATCCTCATAGCACCCTCCTGGCTACTCCAAAATGATGCCCGCTCACTCTGGCTTTCCCCTGATAGGACCTCTTCCCATTTCTGATTCATCCCTGCGGGCAGGCATGCGTGCTGCTTCCATCATTCTCCATGGGCTTCACACTAATCACTCAATAGGTTCCCATTTTGCAGGGTTTCATCCTTCCAGCATCCACACTGCTCCCTCAACAGGACCTCACTCCTAGGATTCACTTTCAGGTCCATCATGCTATTTCCAAAGGATTCCTCCCTCTCCCCCTGGGCTTCTTACATACACAGCACCCACAATGAATATCCGTTTGATTTTATCTGACTACAATCTGTCCCTTTATGTTATGTATGTAATGGGCGCCCATCCCCATGATAGCTAGGGTCTTATTCAGTCAAGTTACAAGTCACCCCTTCAGACCCCTCCAAACTGCTTCTGCAATGGGACCCTTCGGGGCCGTATGGTGCAAACACACACTGGTCTCTCAGGGTATGTCTACACTACAAGTGCTACAGCAACACAGCTATGGCACTGCAGCTATGCTGCCATAGCGCAGTGGTGCAGACACTTGCTACAGCAATGGAAAGGATTTTTTTCATCATTGTGGTAAATCCACCCCCCTTGAGAGGTGGTAGCTAGGTTGATGGAAGAATTCTTCAGTCAGTCTAGCAGTGTCTACAGCAGGGCGAAGGTTGGTTTAATTATCTTTCTCAGGGTGTGGATATTTCACACCCCTGAGCAGCATAGCTAGGTCATCCTATGTTTTAGGAGTAGACCGGGCCTCAGTGGAAGCATCTCGCCTGAGCTTCATCCTACTTCCTCCTGGCCCTGCCCTGCAGGGATGGGACCCCTCTGCAATGGGAGCAACAAGGGGAGTTAATCTCAGGGTATCTCCGGTGGGCCAGTGAGTTGCACTGCTTTAGGCCAACAGAGGACGGGCCCCCCTGTAACATGTCAGGATGTTAACAGCGGGCTGTGCTGGGCGGGGGAGTGATGCATGCGTCAGCTCCGGCCACGCTCACCCCTCCTGCTCTCTGTGCATGGGGTGCACAAGGCAATTCCATCTGTCAGTTAAACTGCCATCCCCATCTGTCAGTTAAACTGCCATCCAGCCCCAGCATTCCAGGCTGCCCAGCAACACACTGCGCCCCTCCCACCCACTGCCCTGGAGGGGCGAGATACTGCCTCCGCCATGGAGAGCTGTAAGCTGTAAAGGCATGGAAGCGTCACCTTCCCCAGCACACTCTCAGACACTGCCCCTATCATGGATCTTGAGCCTGCCCTGCAGGGACCCCCCATCTTGGGCTGAGATGGGAAGCTTGGCCTTATCTGGGAATTTCAATCCCCCCCCTCCAAATTTTTCAACCCCAATCATTTACTTTTGGGGTTAGCTGGCTTTGGGGGAGTCATGCATGGATCAGCGCAGGATCATGGTCACACACACACACACACACACACAGGATAAGCAAGGCAAACTTCTGTGCTCCTCTCTCCCTCCCCATGCCCCACAGGAAGGGATGCTGCTGGAGCCAACAGGGACTTTATGGTGTCTTGTATCATCTTTCTGTTCCATTCCTTTATGTAGCATGAATGTCAGTCTGCGAGAGAGTCTAGAAAGTTTGCAGTCCTCTCCCTGCTCCATCCTAAACACACTGATCCGCACCAGGAGACTCCTCTTCCTAGGTTCACTCACACCCATTTCTCTAACAGCAATAATTAATAACGGACTCTCTTTGGGCATAGGGACTGGCAATGTATGTCTGCTGGGGACCTGAGAAATACATAAAATGGCAAGCACTTGTCCTGAATCAGTGGACACTGCCCCCAAACAGTCAGATGGAAACCCATTTCTCCACAGCCTCTCCAAAATTGAGCCAATAAAAATGTCTCAAGAAAAAGGAATAGGCACTGAAGAAATTTAATAAATTCTTTATATTTAACCTTCAGAACATCTGATCAAAAGAACTAAGAGCTTCTTCATTAGACACCTAACTATGGATTTAGGGAGCTTAACATTAGGCACCCATCTTTTAAAATCTTGGCCAGAAGTTTTAAGGTTATATTGTGCCTCGCTCCTGTGCACATGGGAAGGAGGGTGATTGCAAGAAGCCTCCCCTTGCCTTTCACACTCTCCTCCTGGTAGACAGTGAGGGAGCTCTTCAGAGCAGAGGCCATTCTTTCTGAGTGTTTGGAAAGCACCTTGTACATAGTGTATTCTATACCATACTTATTGATCAGAATAACCCACTCGGTCATCAGGCACTGTTGCATTCTTTGTGCTTCCTGCAGTGTACAGGCTGCTTCCTCTTAGTGTTCGGAAGGTGCTAGCCAGCACAAAAAAGGCAGGGAGAAAATAGGATCATGGCCCCATCACTCCTTGTCACCAGCCAGTACAGATAACTGGATAAACAGAGTAGGAAAGGTTCATCTTGTTAAGTCATGAGTATGGCCTCATTTTTCACTTGGAAGCAGGGTTGGATTTAGGGGCAGGCGACCCAGACTTGGGGTGCCAGACTTGGGGTGCGCTGGTCTCAGGGTGTTATTTTTGTTTGCGACAAAAGGGAAAATAGAATGTTTGAAGTAAAATGTTTTAGGTATTCCGTATGCAGATTCATTTTTCACTAACTTCCTAGAATGTTCTGGGCCTTTGTAGAATCTCATGGACCCTTCCAGATTTTTTGAGAACTAAGTTTTCCTCGAATACTGCTGTATTCTGTGAATTACGAGAACTGGTTGTATTTTCTGTCTAGACAAAAGAAAACTGAGAACAGCCATCATGGTCTGCACATACATAAAGGGATTCAAATATTTTGCACTTATACAGCACTTTACATTTTCCAAGCATTATGCAAACGGTAACTAATTAGTCCTCCAAACACCCCTGTGAAGTGTGTAACTAAGAATTATCCCCACTTTATAGATGAGGAAAATAAGGACAAGAGAATAAGTGAAAAGATATTACTTCACCTACCCAGGGTGGCCCGTCCATATAGGCGAACTAGGCAGTTGCCTAGGGTGCCAAGTCAAAAGGGGCGCCAAATTTGAGGGAAAAAATCAAATTAAAAAAAAATGAAAAAGATGGGGGAAAAAAATAGAAATAAAATAACAAAGATGTCATTATTTCAATTCCCGTGCACATACGGAGGGAATATGAATTATAATTCATTTCTCTACATTTCTGAGAATTTATTAATATGTCAAATCTTTTATTTTCTGCAAAAATAACATTTTAGCTAAAAAAAATTTCAATTTGCAACGTAGGGTCAAGATGATCCACTCCGCAATTTTGATAAGCAATGGCTCAGCCACAATGAAACACATCCGCCAGCGGCAAGAGCTGCAATGCTAGTGAAACCTAACTCAAATATAAATCAAGGTTGCATAGCCGGAAATTCATGTAGAGCAGATATATCGAGAGTTGATACATGTCAAACAGTCATTTTAACACACGTTGCACTAGATGGTTAACAATCGAGCGAATACTGTGGAAAATTGTGTTTCTTGGTGCCAAAGAATAAAGAATAACATCTTTCAGCATTAAAATCCAAAATATGAGTATCTTTAAGCATTATTAAACCTTAGCGTTATTATCAGGCTGTATAATTATTAATTTCTTTTTGTTATAACTGGTTCACATGTAATAAATAAGGTCCATAAAAGAAAAGTAACAGCGTTAACGCTTAATAGAATACAAAAGTGAAGACGTCACACTCCAAGCGGGTAACTGTGAGGAAGGGGATTACTTTCCAAACAACCAGTGTTGGATTATAATGTCAAAAAAGGTCATTTTGTTTACGTGTTTCCAGATGAAGGAATTTTACTTGCAGAGGAGGTTAGCTCACATCTGCATGGAAGCAGTTTGGAACATCAAGATGAAGGTATATTACTTTGAGATGTGGGTAGCTCACATCCACAAAAAAGCAGTTTGGAAACTCAAGATGATGGAAACTTACTTCTAGATGAAGGCAGCTCACAGCATCAGAATGATATGGAAGTGGAGAAAATGTATTCCCTTTCAGAGACATATGCAGAAATTGAAGTAAATGAAGTAGAAGGAAGAAAGGATGAGGAAGTTACAAACAAATTACAGTATGGGGACCCAGCTTCATGGCCCAAATGTGATGACAGTGTGCCGCGAATTCTTGTGGAACATGGACCCGAACAAGTTCATGAATTTCCCTTCCTTACGGATGGAAATAAAAGAAAATTCTCTGCTCAGCATTACAAGAGGAAACTCATTAATGGGGAGGAAATTCATCGAAACTCATTACAATATTCAATGTCGAAGGACTCTATGTTTTGCTTTTGCTGCAAGTGGTTTAGAAATCAAGCAATTGGTACATCACTTATTGAAAATGGTTCGAAGGACTGAAAAAACATATCTTCAATTCTCTCTTCACATGAAAGAAGTACAGAACATTTGGAATGTTTTCAAAATTGGAAAGAACTTAAATTACGATTGAAAAAAGGAAAAACCATTGATAAAGAAAATTTACCTGTAATCAAGGAAAAAGAAAAATATTGGCAACAAATATTAAAGTGTCTAATTGCTTTAGTGAAAGTTCTTGGTGGGCAAAATTTAGCATTCAGCAGCCATGGTAGAAATGAAAAATTATACACTCCAGGTAATGGAAACTTTTTAAAATTTGTTGAATACCTAGCTTTGTTTGATCTAGTCATGAAGGACCACCTATGTAAAATAACTGATCATGAACCACAGGTTCATTACTTAAGAAAAAATATGCACAATGAACTGCTTCAACAGGGGGAGGGATAGCTCAGTGGTTTGAGCATTGACTTACTAAACCCAGGATTGTGAGTTCAATCCTTGAGGGGGCCATTTAGGGATCTGGGGCAAAAATCTGTCTGGGGATTGGTCCTGCTTTAAGCAGGCAGTTGGACTAGATGACCTCCTGAGATCCATTCCAATCTTGATATTCTATGAACTCCTAGCAAATACCATTAAAAAGAAAATTGTAGAAGCAGCCCATTCCCAATAATACTGGACTATACACCTGTTAGGGCTGTATCCCCACTTTGAACTTTAGGGTACAAATGTAGGGGCCTGCATGAAAACTTCTAAGCTTAACTACCAGCTTAGCTCTGGTCCGCTGCCACCAT
>NC_048298.1:198109080-198141686 GCF_013100865.1 Trachemys scripta elegans | reverse complement strand
ACACCAAATGTGTCATGTTGAACAAATTACAATGATCATTCATTTTGTGGATATGGAAAAGTCTGCAGATGAAGATAATGCTGAAGTGCTCATGAAGGAACATTTTTTGGGGTTTCTTACCATTGAAGGAGACAACTGGAACATTTATGACTGAAACTATTCTACAAGAGCTTGAAACAATGTCATTATCTGTTGAAAACTTATGTGGCCACGGCTATCATAATGAGAGTAATATGAAGGGTAAAGACAATGGTGTGCAAAGGAGAATGATGGAAATCAATCCTAGGGCCTTTTTCATTCCTTGCAGTTTGCGTTCTCTGAATTTGGTTGTCAGTGATGCTGCTAGATGCTGTTTGGAGGCAAAGCAGTTTCTTTGACCTGGTGCAACGTGTTTATGTGTTTTTTCTCAGGCTCAACACACCATTGAGAGATTCTGACTTGCCATGTGAATTCTCTAACTGCGAAACCACTTAGTCAGACAAAATGGGAAAGTCGCATTGATGCTTTGAAGCCTCTTTGCTATGAACTTGGAAACATTTATGATGCCCTAATTGAAATTTCTGATAATACTATCTTTACTGGATCATCTGGCAATACAGCACGTTCAGATGTAGAAGCTCTTGCAAATGGCCTTTCCAAGTTCAAATTTGTGACTTCACTCATTTTGTGGTATAATATCCTTTTCGAGATTAACCTCACTAGTAAGCAATTTCAGGAAAAGAACTTGAACATACATTCTGCTATTCAAAAACTACAGCAAACTAAAAATATTCTGGAGGCATTCAGAAGAGATGAAGGGTTCGAAAGACCACTGGTAGAGTCTCTCGAGCTTGCTGTAGAAATAGACTTTCCAATAGAATTTGAACCAGAGCCAGTTCACATTCGGCAAAAGAAACAGCAGTTTTCATATGAAGGATGAGACCCACCCATTCAGAACCCAAAACAAAGGTTCAAAGTGAATTTCTACTTCACAGTCCTTAATACTGCTATTCACTCGGTTGACAAAATATTTCAATAGATGCAGCAGCTAGAGTCAGTATTTGGCTTTCTATATGATCTCCACAGCTTGCAAAAGTAAGCTTCAGGCTTGTAGTGAGCTTCAGGCTTTTTCAAGACGACTTAAGAAACATTCCACTCCTGAAGAAGTACTGAAGTTTGTTTGTGAAAATAAACTCATAGACAGTTTTCCAAACATTTTTATAGCTCTATGCGTTCTTTTAACTTTGCCGGTTTCAATAGCTAGTGGGGAACGTAGCTTCTCAAAGTTAAAATTGATAAAAACATATCTGTGTTCAACCATGGTGCAAGAGAGACTTGTTGGACTTGCCACAATGTCAATAGAGCATGAAATAGCTGGAAAACTGAATCTAAAAGAACTAGTAACTGAATTTTCAGAACAAAAAAAAAAGTCATGTTTTAAGAGCATAGAGTGTTTTTTATTTGGAGTGTTTCGTAAATATAGGTTAAAGTTCATTGAAGAGTTTTCTTATTTCTTTCTATATTGGGTGTGGTGGTAATGGCAGTTAAAGCAGGAGAGCATAATGGATGAGTTTGGATTTGTAATAATAAAAATTATAATTAACATTTGTAATGAATTTTTATTTGAAATCAGACTGAAATATCATCTAGCTGTTGTGTACAAATCTATTCTGAAAATGTCGTGTCTCTATTTTATCTGATCTCAGAAACATTGGTTGGACAGATGGGTGGATGGACAAACTGAATAATTAAACCTCTGTTTAAAAAAAAATGCTTAAAAACATTAAAAGAAAAAAGGGGCAAAATGTTTCCCAGTTTACCAAAAACCTCAGCCTAGATCTGCCCTTGGGGTTTGGGGGTGGAGGACACCGATTGCATGGTTCACCTAGGGCGCCAGTTGCTGGCAGCTAGTCTAGGGCAGTCCCTGCACCTACCTTGTCACTCCAATAGCATCCAGCAAGTTAATGACAGAACCAGGATTAGAACATTATCCCTTGCCCTACACCAGGTGTAGATATTTACACCAGTATAAAATGCTACCAAGTCAGAATGGTAGAGCTTTATACCCACCTCACACTGATTTAAATAGCTGCATAAGGTGCAGGACCATGGGAAATTGGGTCCCCTGTCTCCCAGTCCCAAGCTCAGTTTACTAGATCACAGCTGCCACTCTGGCCTTGGCTACACTTGCAGCTGTACAGCGCTGTGAGGTAAACCTGCCTTTGTACAGCTGAGTAGGGAAAAGCGCTGCAGTCTGTCCACACTGCCAGCGCAGTGGTGTGGCCACACTTGCAACATTTGCAGCTGTGTTGGGAGCAGTGCATTATGGGCAGCTATCCCAGCATTCATGTGGCTGCAATGTGCTTTTCAAAACGGGGGGGTGGGGTGGATTGTGACAGGGAGTGTGGTGGGGAGAGAGAGCGCTTTTTGGAGCATGTCAGCTCTCTATTTTGCAAGTTCTGAATTCCCGGCCCCCTGCTCATTCATTTACTCACTCTAAGCTAGCTGCAAACTGTTTGCTTTTCTCTGTGGTACGAGCTTTGAAACCGGCACTTCCGCATTCCTGCAGCCGGTCACAACAATGGAGAGGATTGGCCACTTGACAAGGTGATTCAGCACTGCAAGCGCTTACACTCACACCCGTGAGTCGTAGCCACTCCGCTGCAGCTGTTATTCCTCGTGGAGATGTGGAGTACCTGCAGCGGTGTACCCAGGGAGATACAGCACTGTAAGTGCCCTGCCAGTGTGGATGGGGAGTGAGTTACAGCGCTGGGGGAGGCTTTACAGCGCTGTAACTTGCAAGTGTAGCCAAAGCCTCTGTGAAGGGGACAGGGATCAGTTACTATCACCTGTTCTAGAGGACAGAACAAGAAGTACTTAGGTTTTCCCTGCTGCAGCTCAAGTCTAAGTTAAATATTAAATATAATTTGGATATACTTTAACTACAAGAACTATTAGGCAATGATGGGACAAACTATCAAGGCCTAGCACCCACAAATACTTATACACATGAGTAAATTTATGCATGAGGGGTAAAATTCTGGCCCCATTGACGTCAGTGGCAAAACTTCCATTGGTTTCAATAGGGCCAAGATAATGCCTCTAAAGTCTCATTGAGTTCAAAAGGAATGCTTACAAGAATAAGTGTTTGCAGGTCCAAGGCCCAAAGCTAGACTCCCATCTTCTATAGATAGTTTAGCAATAATAAAATGTATCCATCACCCTACAAGATTATCTAGATGACTAGAGGTTCCTGCCAACCCAAATGTTTCTATTTCAGAACTCTTTTTATCATTATTGCTATGACAAAATTTACACTTTGTAGGAATCACTTTCTTAAAATTGAAAATGATTTATACAGGTAGAGAGCCTGGCATTAAGGTGTAATTCTGAGCTCATTTCCTACAAGTGATACTGATATTTTGATTTCAGTGTTAAAAATCTTTCCTGGCCAGATTCTGCTCTGACATGAACTTGCAGGGCGTGGGGTTCCAATTAATTTAGATGGGAGCTATGCATGCAAAGCAGAGGGCAGAATTGGGCTTCCTAATTTTATAGTGACATTAAATTACTACTAGCAGCATTCTGTAGGATGTTGGTGTTGATCTAAACAGTAAAACTGCATACATGGAAATTGTTTATACGACCTAGTTCAAATCTGAACAGCTCAGAAGGGATAATATATAGTGAATTCTTGTATGAATTACTCCAGTTTGGCTAGGTAATGAAATGGCATGAACTGAAATGAGAAAAATGATTCTTGATGATCCATACCTGTCACTAAAGCCGTAAGAAATAGCCAATGGAGATATAATGCAAACTAATGTAGAGTGGTGTGTTTTTCTTTCTGGAGAATTTACCTTTGCTTTGTCAATTCTTTGTTAAGCTCCTTGCCAACGCTAAGGGCTGGCTGCTCTTCTGTCCCCTCTTCTGGTCTCTTCTGAGTGTACTCCTACAGGTCTTCAGTCTCTGGGGCAGAATACTGGGATTTTCCCACTCTCAGACCAGACCCAGTAGTACAGTACCTTGCATACTAACTGTGATTACTCAGCAGGTCCAACTGGACTCAGTACCTATCGTTCTTCCCTTTGGGTGCTGTGAGAAATAGTAACCCCAAACAGCCTTCTTAAAATAAAGTATAGTTTAATCTTAACAGTAGGAACACAGCACAAGAGAAACGGATTTTTAAAATCATGAAACAGTGTGTATGCCTCTCTGTCTTACTTAAAGGATTTAGCTAGGCATATCTAACTCCAGACCTCTTTCTCCCTGGAGTCTAGGGGTCAGACTATTTCCCAGCAGTCTCTGGCTTAGTCTCCTTTTTAACCATCTAACATCTTCAGGAGAATGTCTAAGACTATGTCTACACTTACAGCACTACAAGGTCATAGCTGCAGCTACACTGCTATAGTGAGTGTCAACACCAAAGCACTTCAGCAATGGAAGGGGTTCTCCCATCACTGTAGTTAATCCTCTTCCCCAGGAGGTGGTAGCTAGGTCAACAGATGAATTCTTCCATCAACCCTGCTCTGTCTACAGCAGGGGTTAGATCGGCATAGTTACGTCTCTGAGGGGTATGGATTTTTCACGCCCCTGAGAAACGTAGCTATGCCAATGTCCATGTTCAGTGTAGATCAGCTCTCAGTCTTTAAATCCTTCTTAGGCACTGATCTCTTCCCCCTCAACAAGGGCTGAGACATTCCTGGAGAAACTTGTTTAGCAAGTCCAATCGGGGATCTAGCCAGTGCATCATGGCCAATGGCTCCTGTATTGTCCCTCAAGTGTTTGAAGAGTGGCATATCCAGATTTCCCTTCCCCCTCGTAGGCAACTTTTCCTGACAATGTTGCTAATGACTTAACACAATATGTGCATGAAGTGCAAAACACAATAGCCCAATCAAGATACAGTATTCATAAATTATTACAGGCAGCTGCAAAGCCATCACACTCCTTTTTACCAGTTATAGCCCTAGCTGCCTTTTTTGCAGTCATGTCAACAGCTCAGTAGTTGAGTCTTATTTGTGTCTCTTTTTAGAAGTCCTGACTGCACCAGAATGCTCTAGACTTTTCCGTGGGGAGCACTTTTTTTTCTTTCACTCTCAATCATTGTCTGCATATATAACTATCTGTACATAGAAGTGCACACACACAGTCGTATAAACAAAGGATTCATAAAAGCAGGCAAGCTGTTGAATTTTTTTGTCTTTTAGCATTGCTGCATAGTTGAATCAAAAGGAGGTGGTGCAGACTTTCCATTTGACTTTCTGCTCCTTGAATGCTGAGCAGCTTTCAGCGCTTCTGGGATGCTCATTTCCAATCTTGGATGCTGAAAGAATCAGACTCCAGTTCTAAGTTAATGTCTCCTGGGATATTTGGCCAGAGGACAGTTTCAAAACAGGCTATGCTGTGTAAGATATCATTTGTATTACCACTTGCTCAATTTAAATTGCTTATTAATATTAAAATGTTAATACTTTTTGAGCGTTGGATCAGATTTTACTTATTTATTTGGAAATTAAACTTGAAATACTTTTGGCAAACATTTACTAGTGTTACAGCTCTGCTATCTAGTGCTAGAAGCATATTTGTCTCACCTCTTCCTCATCCTGTTTTTAATGCCCACCCTCATGGCTCTGTATCTTTCCCACCATCCTGCTAGCCCAGCAGGACTAGACATGTTTCCCTTTGAAGTCTGTAAATATTCTTTGATGACCCAGACTGATAGCTAGCCAATTATGCAGACATTTAAATATCTATCTGAAGTACAGCTGGGGAAATAGTGGGAAAATGTATTCACAAATATTTGTGCAAAATCTGACTGGTGATTCTGTTTGGCCAGGTTTGTATCCTTTTTTATTTGTTTTTCTGGCAAACATTGGGGTTACCACTATTTGTGCATAGAATTGCTGGGGGAGGGAAGCTTTTATTTATGAGGATACAAGTGTCAGTACCCAATGAATCATATGCTGCAGGACTATAGGAATTAGTGCTAGAAGTGTTGGGATGCCCACCCCTCTGTACACTGTGTGATGGGGTGATCTGCCACCTTAAAGGTAGTGGGCCTGGTGGGGCAGCCCACCCCATCATGTACCATGGCCCTTTAAGATTTTGTCATGTCTGATATGCCAAGGCCAAGGATCTGTTGGAAGAGAGGAAATGGTCCAAGGAATAAGTAGTGTGTGGGTGGAATCCCATTATTATCTCTTCAAGCGCCTGGACCAGGACCCTTGCAGAATTGGCAGGGTCCCCTCTCCTCCAGCCATTTGGGATGAGCTTTAGGAACGGGACCAGCATATATGCTGCCTCTCTCTCCTAGCAATGCAGGCATCAGCAGAAGAAGGCTGAACCCTCGGGGCTTCGGAACTAATTGTGGAGGAAAGTCTCCAGCTGAAGGAGAAACAGACCAAGGTCCTACAGTTGGCCTAAGTGACTAGTCCGGCTCCAAAAAAGAGAGCTGGGTGACTCCTCCCTTAAGGAGGGAGATTCTGATGATTTGAGCCACAGCCCTAGCTCCAGGAGGAGGGCTATGGGAACTCTGGCCTTAAGGAGGGAAACCATAAACGTGGGTTGAAGCATGGCTTGGTAAGAGCTAGAGAGGCTCATGAGCCACCAAGAGCAGGGGCTTTCAGCAACAGACTAGTGTGGTGAGAAACCACCTGGGAAACCAGACCCTCTGGAGGAGAGGATCACAGGATGTGAACCTGAAAAATGGCCTAAAAGAGGAGCACAGTTGGAAGCAGGCCAAGGAAATAGTAAGGGGTTGGGAGAAATTGGCCCCAACAACCATATACGGGGTTTCTAGCCTGAAACCAAGAGAGTGAGTGAGCGAGCATGGTTTCCCCTACCAAACCCAACAAGAGGGTTTCTTAAGGCCTTAAACAAGCAGGCCACAATCAAAGAGGCCAGGGACTATACACCTTCATGTAGTGTGACTAGCCTGCTGAGGTACTGAACTCTTTACAACCCCGAAAGGGGAAAGGACTACCAGCAACCCAGTTGGAGGGCAGAGGTTGTGACAAAAGACCAACAAGCAGGCTAGACAGCAAGAGATCCATCAGAGGGAAACTGAAGCAGTCTTATTGTATCTCCAGGTTTTGCCACAAGGGGGCACACAAGACTGAAGGCAACCCATAGCACACTGGCTTAGGGTGTTTGGTTGTGAAGGTGGTAGGAGATAGGGGGAGACCAGGCAACTGAGACGACCAACAATTTCAGCACAAATACAACTGACTTATCTGTGGTATTGCAGCATGAGCAGCTGTGGGGAGGAGAAGGGATGTGTGAGCTGTGGAAAAGTCCCTTGCCTAGAAAAAAATTGCACATCCAGTCCTAGAACATGGATAAAGGCGTCCGTTCTTGGGCATGGAGTCCTCCGATTCCTGCCCCTCCTCAGTTTCTGATCAGACACCCTATGGGACCACCTCCATTCACAGCTGTATTCTATTGTAGAAGAACAACATTTGTTTGTTTTTTGGGTGGAGGGAGAAATTGATAACTATTCAGTGTGCTGTCCAAAATCCGACTGAATGAAATGGGTAACTACTGACTGTATTGTCTAAAATCTATCCTCTCAAATATAATAAGAGATCAATATCATACCAAGATCTAGGAATTAGTCCCAATTGAATTGCCCTAGCAGCATAATAATATATAATTGAGAAACTTTTAAATACCACTTTATAGCTCATTATCTGTGCCCAATTGAGTAACTGCTCTTTCTCTAGAGCAATTTAGATCCTGTTTTTGATTCTTTTATTTAAAAATTAGATCTACTTTTTTAAAGACAAGCAAACTGCTTCATATAACGTAAGAACTGACATGAACTGTCACTCAACACTTGAAACAGATCCATGCTGAATCTCATTTGTGATTCAAACAGTTTTGACAATGTTTTTAAAGTAACTTCCTCCCCCATTTCACTAATACCGTAACACTAATTTAGTGATCTAAGCAACTGGATGAAACAATAATGCTCCTTATAGCCACTAGATTAAAATCCAACAGGTTTCACTTGCCATTACCTTAATACTATGGCAAGGGGTACTCTGCAAATGCTTTGAACAGATACCCTCAGCCCTACATCCTTCTAATTAATTTTACACTTGCAATTTTCTTATTGTGTTTGCTTTCAGCTGAGCCATGTAGATAATCAGTTCTTGCATGAGTTTTCTGGAAATGATCAATTATTTTCTGTTAAATATTATTTGTGGTTTGGTAGTGACTAGAGACAGAACCAATCAAGGATCGGTACTCTATCATGCTATCTGATTAATAACATCCATAGATCAGTCCCCACTCCAAGAGCTTACATTCTAAATCTAAGACAGGAGCCAACAGGAGGGATACAACAAACCAGGGTGTTGGGGTGGGGAGCACGAGGTAACAGTGAGATAGTTATGATTAGCATACATAAATGTTTTTATTTCATGGTGTCTGATAATCTCAGCATGCTTGTGTCCCATGCAATACCTTCAGCTGTTGTATGCCCTAGGAGTGAATACTGCATTTCATATTTTAGATCACATCTTGAGTAAGAGACACATCATACACCTTTTTTCTGTCTCCCTCAAGAAGTCATCGAGGCCATGCCTCTGCACTGAGGTAGGACCAACTAATCCTAGACCATCCCTGACAGATGTTTGTCCAACCTGTTCTTAAAAACCTGCAATGACAGGGATTCTACGAACTCCCTTGGAAGCCTATTCCAGAGCTTAACTATACTTATAGTTAGGAAGTTTTTTCTAATATCTAACCTAAAGCTCCCTTGCTGAAGATTAAGCCCATTACTTGTTTTCCTACCTTCAATGGACATGGAGCACAAGTCATCACTGTCCTCTTTATGGCAGCCCTTCTCAGTCATCTTTTCTCTAGACTTAACATGCCCAGTTTTTTTAACCTTTCTTCATAGGTTTTTTATATCTTTGATCATTTTTGTTTCTGTCCTTAAGACTCTCTCCAATTTGTCCTCATCTTTCCTGAAGTGTGGTACTCAGAATTGAATCATAGAATCATAGAATATCAGGGTTGGAAGGGACCTCAAGAGGTCATCTAGTCCAACCCCCTGCTCAAAGCAGGACCAATTCCCAACTAAATCATACCAGCCAGGGCTTTGTCAAGCCGGGCCTTAAAAACCTCCAAAGAAGGAGACTCCACCACCTCCCTAGGTAACGCATTCCAGTGCTTCACCACCCTCCTAGTGAAATAGTGTTTCCTAATATCCAACCTGGACCTCCCCCACTGCAACTTGAGACCATTGTTCCTTGTTCTGTCATCTGCCACCACTGAGAACAGCCGAGCTCCATCCTCTTTGGATCCCCCCTTCAGGTAGTTGAAGGCTGCTATCAAATCCCCCCTCATTCTTCTCTTCTGGAGACTAAACAATCCCAGTTCCCTCAGCCTCTCCTCATAAGTCATGCCCTCCGCTGGACACTTTCCAATTTTTCCACATCCTTCTTGTAGTGTGGGGCCCAAAACTGGACACAGTATTCCAGATGAGGCCTCACTAATGTTGAATAAAGGGGAACAATCACGTTCCTCGATCTGCTGGCAATGCCCCTACTTATACAGCCCAAAATGCCGTTAGCCTTCTTGGCAACAAGAGCACACTGTTGACTCATATCCAGCTTCTCTGTGGCCCCTGTGGTCCTTTTCTGCAGAACTGCTACCTAGCCATTCGGTCCCTAGTCTGTAACAGTGCATGGGATTCTTCTGTCCTAAGTGCAGGACTCTGCACTTGTCCTTGTTGAACCTCATCAGGTTTTTTTTGGCCCAATCCTCTAATTTGTCTAGGTCCCTCTGTATCCGATCCCTACCCTCTAGTGTATCTACCACGCCTCCTAGTTTAGTGTCATCTGCAAACTTGCTGAGAGTGCAGTCCACACCATCCTCCAGATCATTAATAAAGATATTAAACAAAATCGGCCCCAGGACCGACCCTTGGGGCACTCCGCTTGAAACCGGCTGCCAACTAGACATGGAGCACAGTACTTCAGCTGAGGCCTCACCAATGACAAGTAGAACAAATCAATTACCTCCCATGTCTTTCTTATGACAGTCCTGTTAACACACCCCAGAACATTAGCCTTTTTTGCAGATGCATAACATTGTTGACACATATTCAATTTGTGATTCACTGTAACCCCCAGATCCTTCTCAGCAGTATTATCACCTAACTAGTTATTCCCTATTTTGTAGTTGTGCATTTGATTAAACTGTAGCATAAAACATAACAAACTAACCTCTTCTTACTAGGTGCTGACTACAATATGACCTAGCACCCATCCTGCATTGATTTGTATGGACCATTCTGAACTTGACCCTCTAGAGGAGTCAATTTATATTCAAATTCAGTTATATGACTATTAATCAACTTGGTTCTGGCAATGATATAAATGCCCCTTGATGCATTACTCTTGGCAGTCTCAAAATAAGAATGAGTTTTTGCATGCAAATCCCATTGACTTTCTAAATATTCTTCCCCATAAAGAGGATCTTTGAGAAGCATTAGACTCGGACCTAATTATGAACCCAAGAATGACTGGCAAATGAACAAAAATAGTGACCATGACACTGCTGAAATAAGAGTAATAAAAACAATAATACAATCTCTTGAGCCAATGAGATGATTATTTCTGTTCTGAACTGTCATGCAGTAGATCTAGATTTCATTCTTGTTGGATTGAAATTCATCACTCCGCATGGCTTTAATAAATCTTTATTAAGGCAAAACACTCAGCAATCAGTGATCAGTTACTTACAAGTGGGAAGCACATCAGGACAATCTCACCACAGTCCCCTTCAGCACTGGACAATTTGCAGCTTCCCTAATCTTTTGTTAAGTTGATTTATGTATAACTTTTTGTTATCTTTTTTATACATATGTATTAGTCTCTCATTTTCATATAAACTCTCCTCCCATGTCAGTACAGGTTTTATGTAGGTTCAAACCAATTTCTTCTAGCTTTGGGGTTACTGTATCTTTGGTTTTCCTAACAAACATGATTTCTCTGCATCTTCTTGCACATGTGCGGCACTAAACATGTAAACACTACAACAGGGGTAGGCAACCTGCGGCACACATGCCGAAGGTGGCACGCAAGCTGATTTTCAGTGGCACTCACACTGCCCAGGTCCTGGCTACCGGTCCAAGGGGCTCTGCATTTTAATTTAATTTTAAATGAAGCTTCTTAAACATTTTAAAAACCTTATTTACTTTACTTACAACAATAGTTTAGTTATATACTATAGACTTATAGAAAGAGACCTTCTAAAAACGTTAAAATGTATTTCTGGCACGTGAAACCTTAAATTAGAGTGAATAAATGAAGACTCGGCACATCACTTCTGAAAGATTGCCGACCCCTGCACTACAATTTCTTACACATACACAACACTAATTATGCTGAGCTGTAAAACTGTTAAATCACAGCAGGCTTCTGTAAGGCCTAAATATACCTTTGCTTCCAATAATTCTTGCCCCTGGTCTGTTGCTCCCTGTTTAAGCAGGGAGTGAGAGCGCTGTGGAGGCACTGCACTTAGCCCCTGAGGGAAGCAGGCATCTCATATTGCTCTGCAGTGACTCTCCTCCTAAGAGGTGTTTGAGCATAGGCGCTGAGTTTTGTTTTTGCTGGTGGGTGCTTTTGAATAGGTATGTGTGTTTGGGGGGCAGGGATGCCCGGGGGGGCAAGTGGGGCAATTTGCCCCAGGCCCCACAGGGGCCCCCATGTGTTTTTGGGGTCCCTGGAGTGGGGTCCTTCACTCACGCCGGGGGCCCCGGAAAACTCTCGTGGGGCCCGGGCCCCCAGAGCTTCTTCCACTCCGGGTCTTCGGCGGCAATTCAGCGGCAGGGGGTCCTTCCGCTCTGGGACCTGCCGCCGAAGTGCCCTGAAGACCCGCGGCAGGGGGTCCTTCCACCCTGGGACCTGCCACCGAAGCGCCGGGTCTTCGGCGGCAATTCGGCGGCGGGGAGGCCCCCTGAATCCTCTGAGCGGCCCTGTTGGGGGGTGGGGAGTGGTTAGAGGGGGCACTTTGCCAATTTTGGGGGAAGGCTATTTTCAGTATATTTATACACTCCTTTCATATTCTAGTTATTGAATGTTTCTATCATTGGTATCTTTACTCATTTAATAATGATTACATTGTTATGAACTACATAATTACATTATCATGAATTACAGTATATTAAAATTGCAATCATCTACAAGCTGTCTTCACTACTGTCATAAAACATTACATGTTAAGCATTGCCAAAGAAGTAACAGTATTTCTTTTATATTTTTCCATAAATAGGGGTTCAATAGATATCTCTGGCATCTCATTAAATATGTCCTTTATTAGTTGCTTCTTACACTCTTCAAGTCTTAAAACGCAAGTACACTTTCACAATTACACAATAAAACAAGGTTCACAATATCACAGCTGGTCTGTCACTTCACTTCACTTTGTTCTTATATCTCACTGACTGACTGGTGATATCCTGCACTTGATATACCCACGAGAGCATGGATGACAACATTCTAGAGGTTTGAGGAAAATGTAGTTCTCAGAAAGTCTGGAAGGTTCCACAAGATAACCTGCACATCCACCAATGTGATATATGCCATCATGTGCCAGCAATGCCCCTCTGCCATGTACATTGGCTAAACCGGAGAGTCTCTATGCAAAAGAATAAATGGACACAAATCTGACATCAGGAATCATAACATTCAAAAACCAGTAGGACAGTGTTTCTCAAACTGGGGTCACCGCTTGTGTAGGGAAAGCCCCTGGCAGTCCAGGCAGGTTTGTTTACCTGCCCCGTCTGCAGGTTTGGCTGATCACGGCTCCCACTGGCCGCGGTTTGCCGCTGCAGGCCAATGGGGGCTGCTGGAAGCAGTGGCCAGTAAGTCCCTCAGTCCGCGCCGCTTCCAGCAGCTCCCATTGGCCTGGAACAGCGAACCGCGGCCAGTGGGAGCCACGATCGTCTGGACCTGCGGATGGGGCAGGTAAACAAATCGGCCCAGCCCACCAGGGGCTTTCCCTACACAAGCGGCAACCCCAGTTTGAGAAACACTGCAGTAGGAGAACACTTCAATTTCTCTGGTCACTCAATAACAGACCTAAAAGTGGCAATTCTTCAACAAAAAAACTTCAAAAACAGACTCCAATGTGAAGCTGCAGAACTGGAATTAATTTGCAAACTGGATACCATCAGATTAGGTCTGAATAAAGACTGGGAGTGGTTGGGTCATTACAAACCTAAATTTAATTTCCCCAATTCTAATTTCTCCCTACTGTTACTCACACCTTCTTGTCAACTGTCTCTAATGGGCCACTCTCTTACCACTTCAAAAGTTATTTTTCCTTCCTTGGTATCCTGCTGTTAATTGATTTATCTCCTTAGACTGACCTCACACTTGGTAAAGCAACCCCCATCCTTTCATGTATTTATACCTGCTCCTGTATTTTTCACTTCATGCATCCGATGAAGTGGGTTCTAGCCCACGAAAGCGTATACCCAAATAAATCTGTAAGTCTCTAAGGTGCCACAAGGACTCCTCGTTGTTTTTGCTGATACAGACTCACACGGCTACCACTCTGAAACCTGCCAACATTCTAAGAGATTAGTGAAAAATGAATCCACATATAGAATACAGTACTTGAAACATTTTATTTCAAACATTCTAATTTCCCTTTTGTCACTAACAACAAAAACCGTCCCCCAAGCCCGGCCCATCCCAGGCACTTGCCTGGCTTGCCTGCCCCTAAATCCGACCTTGGTTACTGCTGTGTTCTACTTTCTGCATCATGCAATATCTGTTTATGATAGCTGGTGTTTATGGAATAAAATTGTTATCCCTTTCTCCATTTAGTGGAGAAAAAGAAGGCATAAGCTTGCCCAAGCTAGCCTCCTTTCAAAGTAATATACTAAATCTGCCAAAGGGGAGTCATCTTGCACAATAGCAACCTGTATCTCGATTCTGTCAGCTCCCATAGCATTTTAAATATTTAACATTGGTCTTAATACCTCTCACATTCCAGGTGTTAAATCTAACATTCATTACAGCAGACTTTCAATACCCGTTAAAAAAGACTATATTAATTCTGACAAATTTGATTTTCCACTCAGTTACACTAATTGTATACTGGTGTAACCACCTGGAAATCAGTGTAGTTACTGGGTAAAGCTGGTTTGATGGAGTGGGGAATCAGGCCCTGTGAATATAAGAATGGCCATAATGGGTGAGACTAAAGGTCCATCTAGCCCAGTATCCTGTCCTCGGACAGTGGCCAATGCCCCAGAGGGAATGAACAGAACAGGCAGTCATCAAGTGATCCATCCCCGTCACTCATTCCCAGCTTCTGGCAAAACAGTATCCGGAAACCAGATAGTAAAACTGAAACAGAACAAAACAGTTCTGATGTATTAAGGTAATTTATATCCCGTTAGCCAGAGAAACAGGTGCAAGAGACAACTGGAAGAGAAAATTTATTAAAAATAGACATAAACAAACAAGAGCAGTTAAAGAAATACAGGGCCTCAGCCTATACAGGAGGGCCTGGTGGATGTCACACAAGCTAGATTACTAATTTTTTCAAAGAATATAACAAATCAGAAAGGAAATTCTCCATTTAAACCAATAACCACAAAATTCAGAAATGTGGAGGAAGATGTTAAAGCATAGAGTAAAAAAATAAGCTGCCAACAGCACTGGATAAGGCATCTTTGATGTGTACTATGTTCATAGCTGATTGAATAAGGAAAACAATTATTTGTGAATAGTTAATTGATGCCAAAATTCACAACCAGTTTTATTCACAGGATATTGCTTGACCTAATTTGCCTCTAAACTGCATGGCTGCGCAGCAGGCTATCAAGGGTCGCACAGGCAGGGGGAGACGCCTCTCCTCCAGCCCCATCCTTGGAGCTACTGCGGATGGGGAGACACACCTCTCCCCCGGCCCCAGAGCTGCCCCGGCGGGGAGAGGCGCCTCTCCCCTGGCCCGGGCTGCTGCGCTGAGAGAGGGCTGGGGGGAGTCCCAAAACCCTCATCCCCAGCCCCACCCCAAAGCCTGCACCCCCAGCCAGAGCCTTCACCCCCCCCAACCCTTTGCTCTAGCCCTGAGCCCCCTCCTGTACCCCAAACCCCTCATCCTCGGCCCCACCTCAGAGTCCACACCCCAGCCAGGGCTCTCACCTCCCCATATCCCAACTCTCTGCCCTAGCCCTGAGCCCCCTCCCACACCCCAAATCCCTCATCCTTGGCCCCACCTCAGAGCCCGTACCTCCAGCTACAACCCTCACCCCCCCCACACACACCAACCCTCTGCCCCAGCCCTGAGCCCCTTCCTGCACCCCAAACCCCTCAACCCCACTCCCGCCACACCACCATATTGGTGAACATAACAAAATTCATTCCACACATGGACGTAAAAAATTAGAGGGAACACTATGCTTGACCATCTGCAGAGCTGACTGAATAATGAAAAAAATTCATGAATAATCATTTATTACAAAAAAATGCAAAATTCCAGCTAAGTGAGAGAACTCACCACTGCTATAATAGCAGCCTGCCAGCCCTTCCCTAAGAGAGGGCCTCTGCTCACAGGTCATTCGGACATCTTATAGCCCCAGTGTCCACCTGGATTTACCCCTACCCCAGTAGCCATTGCCTCAAAAATGCCATGTGATGGGTTGTATAGACCCCACACTAACAGGGAAAGTGCCAGACAGGATGTGGGGGCAGGGCTAGCCCAACCCTTTTGGGCCTGTCAACCATGTGTGGTAAGGAGGAGGCCTTTAAAAGGAAGGAAACCACAGTCAACTAGGAGGGGGATTGGGATTGGGATTGGGATTGCCATTGCCCTAACCCTAACCCTAACCCTAACCCTAAGCAGGAGACTGCTAGAGTGATTCCTGGAACCACAGAGGGCGCTTCCAGCCAGGAGATCTCTACCCTGACCCTACAGAGAGTGCAGTGAACTGCCAGGGTAAGCTAGAAAGATTTAAGAAGGACCACAATGGGCAAGACCCCTTGCAAGTTGTAAGGAGCTGGGGTCTATGCTGGAGAAAACCGGTATAAATAACTGGGTGCAGTTAGGTTCTCCCATCATCTGGGAGAAAACATTCAGGGTACTTTGTTACACTCCCTTTTCCCTTTACAGGTGGGAAAAAGACTGCACCTTTTGCTCTCAAATTTGAACTTGACCACAGTGTTCACCACATTTGTGACCTCTAAGATGATTTACTATAATTTTCTGTACCTAGGAATTAAACCTATAATCCTAAAAAAGCTACAACTGGTTCAGCAGCCCATTTGATCAGTTTCACAGGCCTACATAGACTATCTTAATGATCTGTGAGCAGGTGCCTGCAGTGGATGAAGATGTTACAAAAACAGCAAATTCTTCTGTTTAACTGCTATTTTTCCAAGTTGTAAGTGTTTGCAAAAATATTTCATTAGCTCATATTTGCTTACTCTATGTAAAAAACAAAGGGAACACCTACTATATGCACTGCATAGTCAGAATAGCAATAAAAGAGCAAATTGGATTATATGCTATCTTCTGCAACAACAAAATTGTCAGCCAAATTCTGTGTCCAGAATTTTTATAAGGTGCAGAAAACATGTTCAGATCCCAGACTGAGTTTGCAGTGCTGACAGTTTAAAAAGTTATCTTTTTACTTAGGAGGAGTAGCAGCGTGTTAATGAAATTTGCTGATGACAGAAAGTTGGGAGGCATTGTCAATACAGAGGAGGATTGGGTTATTAACCTTAATATTATACAGGAAGCTCTGGATGACCTTGAAGACCGGAGTGACAAAAATGGGATGAAATTCAATAGTACAGAGTGCAAGGTCATGCACTTAGTGTCTAATAATAAGAATTTCTGCTAATAGCTGGGGGCTCATCAGTTGGAAGCAACAGAGGAGGAGAGAGACCTAGGTGTATTGGTTGACAGGATGACTATGGGCCACCAGTATGATGCAGCTTTGAAAAAGGCAAATGAGAACCTAGGATGTCTTAGGCGAGATATTGCCAGCAGAGATTGAGAACTATGAATGCCTGTAGCGGGGTGGTCACCCGCTCCTGCCTGGAAGGGTTACAGCCAGCCCTGCAGAGGGCTGGAGCTGTGGAAGGAAAGACCTGGGCTGATTGGGGGAAGCAGCTGCAGTTGGGCCATGTCCCAATCAGAGCCCAGCTGGCCCTATAAAGACTTGAGCAAGGAGACATTCACTCTCTGCACTCAGAGAGAGAAGGGCTTGGCTACAGGGAGCTTGAGCCAGGGTACCTGAGTGGAGCAGGGCTGGGGAAAGGCAGCAGAGCTGGGGAGCTCCAGCCTGGAAAGCCCCAGGCTGTGGCCCAGCATTGGGCCAATAGGTAGTGGCGGTTGCAAAGGGTAGCCCAGGGGTAGGCAAAGGCAGCAGGTCCAAACTCAACCTTGCCTGTGATGAGTGGCTGATACTGCAGTCTGCCCCAGGGAGTGGGGCTAGAGGGTGACTGGCAGTAGCCTTACACTGAGGTGAGGTGGGGTTAGTGGGTGGGGGTTGCCCAGGAGGGGAGACCCAGAGCGTGTGCATACTGCCAGGGACCAGCACCCGGAGAAAGGGGCACCGGGGTCCTGGGAGGGACATGGGGCCAGTGGGCAAGGTGGATCATTGGCCTGCAGAGGGTGCTCTGGAACTGGGATGAGCTAATTCCTGGAAGAGACCAGCAGGAGGCGCCGCAGGGGTGAGTCTGACCCCTTACAGTGCCATTTTACAAGGCACTGGTAAGACCTCATTTGGAATACTGTGTACATTCTGGTCACCCATGTTCAAGATAGATTAATTTAAACTGGAACATGTGCAGAGAAGAGCTACTAGGATGATGGGAGGAATGGAGGGCCTGTCTTGTGAGAGGAAAGTGTAAGAATATGGCTTCTTTAGCCTAGCAAAAAGAAGGCTGAGAGGGGATAGAGAGCAATCCTATTAATACATCTGGGAGCTAAACACCAGGGCGGGTAAAGAGCTATTTAAGCTAAAGGACAATGTTGGCACAAGAACAAATGGATATGAACAAAATCAGAATGGAAATTAGAAGATGGTTTCTAACCATCAGAGGGGTGAGGTTCTGGAACAGCCTCCTAATAGGAGTTGTGGGGCAAACAACTTAATTAGTTGTAAGAGAAAGCTGGACACACTTGAGTGGCATTGTATAACATGGTTTCTTCTGATAGTAGGGGGCAGAGCTCAACAGTCTGGGGCTTACTTCTAGTTTATCTTATGATCCTATCATGCTTTGGGGTTTCAGCTGGACACCAGCAGGGCTTAGGGTATGTCTACACTACGGAATTAATCCGAATTTAGATAATTCGGATTTGAAAAACAGGTTGTATAAAGTCGAAATGGATGCGACCACACTAAGCACATTACTTCGGTGGTGTGCGTCCAAGTACCGGGGCTAGCGTCGATTTCTGCACCGTTGCACTGTGGGTAGCAATTCCATAGCTATCCCATAGTTCCCGCAGTCTCCCGCGCCCATTGGGATTGTGGGTTAAGATCCCAGTGCCTGATGGGACAAAAAACATCGTCGCAGGTGGTTCTGGGTACAGCCTCACCTCCTCCCTCCCTCCCTGCATGAAAGCAACGGACGGCAGACAACCATTTTCGCACCTTTTTTCCTGGGTGGGTGAACACTGCAGACTCCATACCACGGCAAGCATGGAGCCCGCTGAGCTCAAGACAGCAGTCATGAATATTGTAAACACCTCGCGCGTTCTCGTGGAGTTTATGCTCAGCCAGGACCAGAGAAACGAGGCGAGGAGGCAGCGGCGGCGGCAGCGCAGCGACAAGCATGATGAGGACATGGACACAGACACGGATACAGAATTCAGTGAAACCACAGGCCCCGGTGCTTTGGAGATCATGTTGTTAATGGGGCAGATACTATCCATGGAACGCCGATTCTGGGCAAGGGAAACAAGCACAGACTGGTGGGACCGCATAGTGTTGCAGGTCTGGGACGATTCCCAGTGGCTGCGGAACTTTCGCATGCGTAAGGGCACTTTCATGGAACTTTGACTTGCTGTCCCCTGCCCTGAAACGCCAGAATACCAAGATGAGAGTAGCCCTCACAGTTGAGAAGCGCGTGGCGATAGCCCTGTGGAAGCTTGCAACGCCAGACAGCTACCGGTCAGTCGGGAATCAATTTGGAGTGGGCAAATCTACTGTGGGGGCTGCTGTGATGCAAGTAGCCAAAGCAATCACTCAGGTGCTGCTACGAAAGTTTGTGACTCTGGGAAATGTACAGGCTATAGTGGATGGTTTTGCTGCAATGGGATTCCCTAACTGTGGTGGGGCAATAGATGGAACCCATATCCCTATCTTGGCACCGGAGCACCAAGCCACCGAGTACATAAACCGCAAGGGGTACTTTTCAATGGTGCTGCAAGCACTTGTGGATCACAAGGGACGTTTCACCAACATCAACGCGGGCTGGGCGGGAAGGGTTCATGACGCTCGCGTCTTCAGGAACACTACTCTGTTTAAAGGGCTGCAGCAAGGGACTTACTTTCCAGACCAGAAAATAACCGTTGGGGATGTTGAAATGCCCATAGTTATTCTTGGGGACCCAGCCTACCCCTTAATGCCATGGCTTATGAAGCCATACACAGGCAGCCTGGACAGGAGTCAGGAGCTGTTTAACTACAGGCTAAGCAAGTGCAGAATGGTGGTAGAATGTGCATTTGGACGTTTAAAAGGTCGCTGGAGATCATTATTGACTTGCTCTGACCTCAGCCAAAGAAATCTCCCCATTGTTATTTCTGCTTGCTGTGTGCTCCACAATCTCTGTGAAAGTAATGGAGACCTTTATGGCGGGGTGGGAGGCTGAGGCAAATCGCCTGGCTGCTGATTACGCGCAGCCAGACACCAGGGCGATTAGAAGAGCACACCATGAAGCGCTGTGCATCAGAGAAGCTTTAAAAACCAGTTTCATGGCTGGCCAGGCTACCGTGTGAAATATCTGTTTGTTTCTCCTTCATGAAAACCCTCCCCCTTTACTGACTGATTTTCTGTAAGGAACCCACCCTGCCCCTTCCCCCAGCTTTCTTTCAAACCAAATAAAGTCACTATCATTTAAAAATCATTTATTCTTTATTAATAGATTAGAAAAAGAGGGAGGGAACCCGGGTGGTATTTGGGAGGAGGATTGCTGGGAAGGAAAAAGCCACAAAGAAAAGGTTAAAAAAATGACAGCCTTTTGCTTGGGCTGTCTACTGGGGTGGAATGGGAAGGTGTACGGAGCCTTCCCCCCCCTCCCGAGTTCTTACACGTCTGGGTGAGGAGGATACGGAACATGGGGAGGGTGGAACAGGGGCTGAAGCGGCAGTCTGTTTTCCAGCAGCCGTTCCTGAACCTCCACCAGACGCCGGAGCAGCCCCAGCGTTGCATCCTTCATCCTCTGGTCTTCCTGCCGCCACCCCTCCTCACGTTGGTCCCTCCTCTCCTCACGTTCACTGACTTCTTTCCTATACTTTGAAACTGTTTCCTTCCACTCATTCACATGACTCTGTCACTGCGGCTGGATTCCATAATTTCCGAAAACATCTCCTCTCGCGTTCTCTTCTTACGACGCCTTATCTGTGATAACCTTCGGGATGGAGGAGGGAGGCTTGAGGAATTTGCAGCTGCTGTAGGGAGGGGAAAAAAGAGAGAATTGTTTTAAAAGCTACATTTTGCAGAACAATGCTTATACTCTTTCACGGTGACCAACACTGTTCACATTACATAGCACATGTGATTTCTGTGCAAGGTCGCATTTTGCCTCTTAATGCTGAGTGCCTGTGGCTTTGCTGCTAGAGATCACAGGTCTGGACAACAGAATTCGGCTTGCATGCGGCCATGGTAAGCCATTGTTTTACAGCTTCTGCACCCTCCTTTCCCACATACCAAGCATAGCCTGTAGAGTGCTGCAGAAGCCTGGCCAATCTCAGCCAGTTGGGGGGGGGGGAGTGTGGGGGGGCTTGTCTGGGCCCCTTCAGGCAAGTAGAGTGCTGCGGTTTTTCTGTTAACATTCAGCAGCACCAGAAAACAAACTAACCACCCCCCCCCTCTCGCCATGAATTCTCTGGGATGATCGCTGTACCCCTCCCCCCCACCGCGTGGCTGGTATCAGGGAAGATCCCTGCAGGCACCAAACTAACCCCCCCCCCACCCCCCCCCCCCTCAGACTTCATGTTGTCTGGGATGATCACTGTACCCCTCCCCCCACCGCGTGGCTGGTAACAGGGAAGATCCCTGCTAGCCAAATGCGAAAAACTCAGGGCCAATTTCCCATCTGCGCTTGGCTAACTGCAGGGAAGGATTTATTTTCCGCCACAGGCAAACAGCCCAGTAGGAACGGCCACCTCTGTCCCCTTAATTAAGTTCCCGTATTTCAACCAGGTTACCAGGAGTGATATCACTCTCCTGAGGATTACACAACAAGATAAAGAACGGATGTTGCTTGAATGCCAACAAACACCGGGACCATATGCTGCCAGGCTTTGTCAGGCAATGATACCAGATTACTTGCTGCAAGCATGGCGTGGTCAAGTGTCCTACCATGGAGGAGGGAATAAGGATGCACTGCCCAGAAACCTTCTGGCAAGGCTTTCGGAGTACCTCCAGGAGAGCTTCATGGAGATGTCCCTGGAGGATTTCCGCTCCATCCCCAGACACGTTAACAGACTTTTCCAGTAGCTACAGACTTTTCCAGTAGCTGAACTGACCGCGAATGCAAAGTCAGGCAAAGTAATCATTAAAAACCGTTTGCTTTTAAAACAAGTTTTATATTTTAAAAGGTAAACTCACCTGAGGTCCCTTCCATGGGGTCAGAGTCTTGGGTACTGGCTTGGGAGGGTACTTCAGTCAGGGTGATAAAAAGATCCTGGCTGTTGGGGAGAATGGAGTGCTGTGTGCTCTCTGCAAGCTCATCCTCATCCTCCTCCTCCTCCTCTACCCCATCGGCAGAATCCTCAGGCGTCGCTGATGAGACTATCCCCGACCCAGAATCCACGAACACAGGTGGGGTAGTGGTGGCAGCCCCCCCTAGAATTGCATGCAGCTCGGCGTAGAAGCGGCATGTCCGCGGCTCTGACCCGGAGCGACCGTTTGCCTCCTTTGTTTTTTGATAGGCTTGTCTGAGCTCCTTGACTTTCACGCGGCACTGATCTGAGTCCCTATTATGGCCTCTCTCCATCATGCCCTTGGAGATTTTTTTCAAAAGTTTTTGCATTTCGTCTTTTAGAACGAAGTTCTGCAAGCACTGAATCCTCTCCCCATACAGTGATCAGATCCAGTACCTCCCTCACGGTCCATGCTGGTGCTCTTTTTCGATTATCAGCCTGCATGGTTACCTGTGCTGATGAGCTATCTGTGGTCACCTGTGCTCTCCACGCTGGGCAAACAGGAAATGGAATTCAAATGTTCGTGGGGCTTTTCCTGTCTACCTGGCCAGTGCATCCGAGTTTAGATTGCTGTCCAGAGCGGTCACAATGATGCACTGTGGGATAGCTCCTGGAGGCCAATACCATCGAATTGCGGCCACACTAACCCTAATTCGAATTGCTAAAATCGATTTTGGCACTACTCCAAATTTTGGTACTCGTCGGGGTGGAGTACAGAAATTGATTTAAAGGGCCCTTTACATCGAAATAAATAGCGTCGTTGTGTGGACGGTTGCAGGGTTAATCCGAATTAAAGTCGTAGTGTAGACCAGGCCTTAGAAAGAGATTCTCCCCCCCCCCACACTGTATTTTGGGAGGGTTTTTTATCTCCTTCATCTGAAGCATCAGGGATGGCCATGACTAAAGATATGACATTGGACAGGGAGAACCCAGGTTCTGAGGTGGCACCAAGAATTCTTTCTCTCGGGTGCTTAACTGGCTGGTTCTTGCTCACATGCTTAGTCTAACTGATCGCCATATGTGGGGCTGGGAAGGAATTTTCCTCTATATCAGATTGGCAGTGACCTTGGGGTTTTTTTTTTTTTTGCCTTCCTCTGTAGTGTGTAGGTGTGGGTCTCTTGCCAGGATTATCACACATAATCATTTCCCAGCCATTATGGGGGCCTCAAGCACTGGTGTGCCTTGGTCACTCCTGTGGCACACAATAGTTTAGTCTGCTGTGGGTTATGATACTTTGGTCTCATTTCAGTTGTTGGGTTTAGTGTGCAGGCGTTGGGTGGTGTTGATGGACTGATATACAGGAGGTCAGACTAGATGATCTAGTGGTCCCTTCTGGCCTTAAACTCTGACTCTATCACTCTATGACCCAATTTGATTAAAAAAGCCAGTGAGAGGAAATAAATATAGAAACCTACAATTTCATTTTGTTACTTTTCTGACTACACTTATGCTCTAGAATGATTGTGTAAGGACTGAAAGCCAAACTCTGGCTTGGAAAATCTCCCAGAGGTCTGTGGCTGGTTGTCTCCTTTACTTCATGGAAGGGATAAAGTATTGTCTGTGGCATCATCCCTTCCCTACCTGGCTCGTTGTGGGTGCCCCTCCTGCAGTGTATAAGAATTGGGTAGCGTCTCTTTAAATAGTGAGTCCTTTAGTCATAGCCCTCACGGTTTCCAAAGCACCTGAACTTTGCCAGAGCAGCAGTATAATCTGTGTAGCTAGACTTTGCATGTTCTGTAGGTGTAGTTAACATGATTATTTGGATTCCACTACATCCATGTTGTTCCTTCTACAGTATTATATATATATATAGTGCGTATAGAGCAAGAGAGATGCTGAACCCTTTAACACAAAGAGCCTATGTCTGAGGACTGGGATGAGGCCGGAGCTGGAACCAGAGAGTTTCTTGTGGGGGGGGAAATCACACTAACTACTAAAATAAGCAAATTATTCCTCTCAAAGAGGATGATGAAAAACCAAGAGCTACTGTTATTTCATTTCCTAAAGCTCTATGGTGGTCAGATACCCCATTCATCACTGGTGTATAAGAACCTAGATAAGGCCCCTCTGGAGCTGTAATAGAACTAGGAGCTGTTACCTCTTCCAGAGTTCTCTCCATGTTTCCTGCTGAGCAGCCACAGAAGAAACCTACCCAAAATGGCCCTGGACCTGTTCAGAAGCAAAAAAAGGCAAGAAGTAAATGGTTGGTAGGATTATGATGCCCAGGTTTAGGAAGGGTGGAGTCTCTAAAATCCATGACCTGGGTAGCTTTCCCAAAAGAGATGACAGAGCAAGGGGAGACACAGTTTTCTTGACCCTTTCCATAGATTTTTCTATAGGAGGAAGTGTTCAAATTCTTTGCCCTAAGTAGGAACACACAATTCTTATTGACTTTCATGGAATTTGTGTAAAATTACATCAGGGTCAAACTTGACCCCAAGTGTTAAGTACCATAAAGTGAAGAAACAAAATATATACTAGCAGCATGATACACCAGTCTGAGTGAGCTAGCAAATGCAGAGCGTTAATTATCCTGTTACTGATGAAGATGATTATAAAATTATATAGCCCTATTGTCTTGACACACATGATTAAAAGCTATACAATTTGTTGCACATAATTGTTGCTCCTAGAATAATATATATGCCTTTTGCATTTCTTTCTGTGTTATTTCCTCCTGTGGCAGATGGGTTCTGGGCATCCAGTGTGACGTGTATTATGTCTGGTGATTTTAATTCTTATTATGATAGTTATGCTTCGTCAGATGTATTTCTATTGGGCTACCTACAAAGGGGTGCTTTCCATTAGCATGGTAATGAAACACTTTGTAAAAGTGTCACAGGCAGTCAGAAAGGCTAATTAGACTTTATGCCAATCTTTTAAGAAAACACTATGGATGTATCCCTTAAAGCAAAGGAAATGAAGGGGGGGAACATATTAAATGCACATAATTATCAATGTAACTGATAGGCTGAATGCTGCGTGGGTGCTCAGAAGGAAATAATTCAAAGAGATCTTCTCACCCTTGCGCCTCCTGTGTAGCAGCTGGCTGCAGTTGCACTTGAGCACAAGAGCTGCTTAGAGCTAGTGTCCACGAGGGCACTAACATCTGCAAAAGAAGCAGAGAAGGGTGAGGAAAAGAGAGGGCCCTGTCTCCAATTTTCTTCTGAACTGGAAAGCAGTGTGGGGGGAGGAGCACATACTCGACCATCCTAAGGAATGGCATAGCAGTAGGCCAGGTGACTTTTTTTTTTTTTTTTTAACCTGAACACCCAGTCGGAAAGAGACCCTGGCGGCTCTGCTCAGCACTGACTGGGCCGTTAAAAGTCTAGTTGGCGGCATAGGCAGGCTCCCTACCTGGCTCTGTGCGGCTCCAAGAAGCTGACTCGCGTCCAGCTCCACAGCTCCCATTGGCCAGGAACTGCAGCCAATGGGAGCTGTGGGGGTAAGGCCTCCGGACAGGGGCAGCGTGCAGAGCCCCCTGGCCCTTCCGCTTAGGGGCTGGACACCAGGCAGCTTCCTGGGAGCCACCTGAGGTCAGCGCCACCTGGAGTCCACACCCCAAACCCCCTCCCCAACCCCTTGTCCCATCCCTGAGCCTCCTCCCACACCCAAACTCCCTCCTGGAGCCTACACCCCCTCCTGCACCCCCAACCCCCTGTCCCAGCCTGGAGCCCCTTTCTGCACCCTGAACCCCTCACTTCTGGCCCCACCCAGGACCCTGCACCCCCAAACAGAGCCCTCAGCTCATCCCAGACCCCAATCCCCTGCCCCAGCCAAATGAAAATAGGCTAGTGAGTGATGGTGGGGGAGACTAAACAAGGGGGGATGGAGTGAGCAGGAAGGAGCAGGGCTCGGGGAAGAAGCAGGGCAGGGGTGGGGCAAGGGCGTTCGGTTTTCTGCTCTTAGAAAGTTGGCAACCCTACATAGCGGCTATACTCACCAGGAGATGTATGAGGAATTGCAGTGTGTTCCAGAGCCCTTCTTGGTGAGGCGTGCAGAGTTGCACCATCTCGTACTCAGGCGCAATGTTGTGCTAACCAAGGAAAAGAAACAGAAATGCACTGCAACTGAGTTTAAGAAAGGAACGAATTGGCAGCTCTAGAAACAAAAGCTAATGTAACAGAAACTGTGTCATAGTCTATTGATCCAAGAACAATGTCATCCCACAATAGTGCTGTGACCTGTGTAAATCTCACAGGCCAAAGGCAGTCCTAGTGTAACTTCACCGAAGTCAACAAATTTGTACCAAATCTAAATTTGCTTCCTCATCTCCATGCTACAGGACACAGAAAAATGGGTCAAATTCAACCCTTGCTGTATATGGGTGCAACTCCATTGGTTTTGCTAGGCTATTTTAAATAATCCTTTGAGATTTGCTGTGTAACCTTGGCCTTCCTTAGGAACATATGAAACCTGACACTTCCTTGTAACACAGACTTTGGGGCTTGGAGCTGAGAAAGTGACCTGCAGCAAGGCAGCTGAGTCACAAAAAGGATTGGCTGTTCTGCAAGGGCTCTGCTTTGATAAATAATAAATTACAGCTCACAGGTGTGTATGTGTAACTAAGATTTGGGGCTGGTTAGGCTTGTCCACAGACAAATTACTACAGCAAAACAGTTATCCACTTGTATTTCACGATTAGCCCTTTGTTTTCTGTCTTACCAATAAAAAAATCTCTTATTGGAGAGAGAGGCTGAACTAGGTCTTAGATACTGTTAGTTGGGGACAATCACTGGCAGGCAACATGGAGAGAAAGTGAACTCTGATCTCAAGGGAGGCTGAGTCAGGAGTGGATTATAAACTTGCAACCTTGGTTGTCCTTGACAGGGTATTCAATCTTTTACCATAAACAGTGCCACAGAGAAGCTGGAGAGGGCTAGTGTGGGCATGAGGAGAGGCAAGTGACTTGAAAGGTGGTAGGCTTTATTAGGCCAGTTATAATTGATGTTTACATCCTTCCACCCCCCTTTTTTTTTTTCTAGCAACTTTTATTTAATCCCACAAAAGATAGTGGTAGCCTCAAGAACAGAAGAATGAGTTGTTTAAAGGAGGGATGATTCCTTCTCTAAGTTTTTAACTCAGGGATGAAAGTTCCCTCTGGACTGAAACTGGTGGTACAAAATCTCTTGTAAAAGTGACTGTTTTCTACACAATATGAAGAAAAGTGAGCTCATGGGCATTGGAGTTTTCAGCAGAACTCCCTGAAAATAGACATATTTTAAAGATGCAGCTTTAAGATAATATAACTAAAAATTTATTCATTTTGTAAAAATACTTTTATTGACAATAGATATATAAATAAGAGCAATTACTTTGCCTTACCCTGTGGGAGGGAATAGATTATAACACTAAGGATTTATTTTGCTTGAACAAAATTCCTACTGTGATTTCATTCAGGGAATGTTTTGCATTCCTAACCCTGCCAAAATCAAATAATTGCAGATATTTAGTATGAATCCTCAATGCATGCATGCTGTGGCTCCAGGTTAGGACTTATACTCTTAGTTCCCTTTAAGCCTAAAAATGTTTGCTGTATTGGTATACCTTCCCTATTTTAATATAGGAAGATTTATATCTGCAGACTTTGTCAAAATTCCAGGGTTAACTGCTTCTCTGCCCCCTCTGTGATCTGCTCTGGGCGCCCTGTTAGGTGTCAAGCCTCCAGCCATCACCTCTGTATGGGCAGAGATGTTCTCCACATAGGCTTGCTGTTTCCCTGCATGTCACTGACTATGCCAGCAGGTCTGACCCTGCTTGCTGTTCTGTTTTCTCCCAGGGACTATGACAGTGACCAGCCAGCTTTCAGAGCACAGTACATTTATTTTAGACAAAAGCGTGACCGTCTACATGCATGCCGAAGCTCACCAGGTGTTACCTATCCTCCATGTGGAGGTTTTAGTAAGTCACAGCCTTCCAGCAGGATTTTGCCCTCAGTTACAATTTCATGTTAGAGGATCAAATGAGGGTCTCTCAGTTAGTTGAGGCTGACCCTTTGTACCACAAGCTCTTCCTTTATCTGCTGCGCCTCTTGTACCTGGTCTGAGCCAATATCTGCAATTCACTCCAGAGGTTGGTACTTCTCTGGATTTGTTTACTTGGTTGCAGTAATTACCAACCCCCCCCCCCCCCCCCCCCCACACACACACACTAATTTTAGTTCCTGAAGGAAGCTCAGTAACCTTCCCTTTGGAGCCAGAATACAATGGCTAGATCACAAAGATACATACAGCATTTATAGATCCCAAAGTCTATGGATATTGAATGTGTCCATAGCATCTGGCATATCTCAATATAATCTTTTGAAGTTTCCATGGTTCTAAGGGCTCGCCTCTGTCAGACTTCATTTTAGTCCCACGGATTACTTAAAAAACAATCTGAATTTTCACATGCATCCAACAAAATAAAAAAGCTTCAATATTATCCCTATGTCCGAAAGTAGCAAAAGCAAGTCTAGTGTTCTTCAGAACATATTCTCAGCAGGGCTCTCCTAACTATGGGCCAGATCACCTACTTGCATGAAGAAACCCACAGGATGAGGATAAAATGTTATGTTTTGCTTCCAGAATTTTCTGGACATCCACTCTGCTACTGAGTGGGAGGGAGCTGAGGTTTCCCATGCCCATGGCTCCTGGAGACCCAAGGAAAGGCATGCTAGATCTGTGGAGGTAGGGGGCACGGATACTTTTCAGTGCAGCTTTGCTCTCCCTATTCCCTGCTGTGGTTGGATGAATCCCCCTGTGACTGCTTAATAACATTGAAGGAGACTATGTAGGAGTTAATGTAGGGTGACCAGATGTTGTGATTTTTGGGTCTTTCTTATATAGGCTCCTATTCCCGCCCCCAGCCCCATCCCAATTTTTCACACTAGCTGTCTGGTCACCCTAAGTTAATGACACTTCAGTCCCTCACAAATTTTTGTTTAGAAATTCAGGGGCTCATGTTGCTGGAACCCCCAAAATTCAGCAACAGGAAATCCTATACAGAATCCCAGGGGGCAGGTACTCTCTGTACCAGTAGCCAGGGCCGGCACCAGGCAACCAAGCACATGCTTGGGGCGGCACCTGGTAAGGGGCAGCCAATCTTGGGGTGGCGGGGGGGCAGCACGGCATTCTGTGGGGGGAGTGCTCTGGCGGCGGGGAGGGGGGGGCTTTCTGGTGGTATGGCGCACAGCGGGGGGGCAGCATGGTGCTTTGGGGGGGCATTATGGCGGTGTGGTGCTCGGTGGGGGGCAGCATGGGGCACAGCACTCTGGGGGGGGGGGGTCTGGCGGCACTCGGCGGGGCGGTGCTTTTTTTGTTTTTTCTGCTTGGGGCAGCAAAAAAGTTAGTCGGCCCTGCCAGTAGCTACTTGACAGTGTGTGGTTACTGAGCCCTGCCATGTGACTGGGGTTTGGGCCAAACTTCTCAAAAGTGGCCACTGATTTGAGGTCTCAATTTTGGGTGCCCAGGTTGAGACACCTAAAAAATCTCAAGTTGGGTCCCCCAAAACCAAGACATCATAAATCAATGGCTACTCTTAAAAACTTTGGCCATAACCTTTTGTAAACCTGGCCACTGCAGGAACATCTCTCATCTTTTATTAATTGGCTGGCTTTTTTTCTTCTGGTTTTGGTTATTATCTTTACTTTGCATTTGATTAGGAAAAAAGTTTGTGTGTATTAGATTCAGGTAGGGTGACCAGACAGCAAGTGTGAAAATCAGGATGGGGGTGAGGGGGAGGGGGGAATAATAGGAGCCTTTATAAGACACAGCCCCAAATATCAGGACTGTCCCTATAAAATCAGGACTCTTGTCACCCTAGATTAAGTAGCTACTTACCCCTGCCATGTGACAGGAATATGAACCTTTTATAGCCCTGACCCATGTCTGGGACCAGGAAATAAAAATGTCTTTCACTTCCTTGTTTCCCTATTTTCTGACAACTATCTCTTTAATTTTTTGTACAGTGAATATTTATAACAATTGGTAGCATCAGTATAATTTATTTGCAGAAACTGCACTTATTTACATTTTAATAGTCCAATTCAATAAAGATTTATGCACCTGTCATATCAGTTTGCCACAAAAGTGATAAACATCAAAAATCAGTAACTCATGCAGCACTCTCCCTCCAACCCTAGTTTAAATACCTCCATTGTGTTCTGGGAGCAGTAGGCTATCCATTAAAATGAGCAGTTTCTAAAGTCATAAACTTAAACCCAGTAAAACTCTTGTTGCATCTTTCTTTGCAAAATCTTTGTTTTACAAACGTACACATATGGTGGCTGTTTTCTCTTTTTAACATTGTTCCCTGAACCATGAGGTCTGAATTAACACCTTCCCATTTCATCTATTGCTGAACTACACCTGGAAACAGGTTTTTAAGCAGCATCCTAACTATTTTATTTCTATTTTAAGTTAGCCCATGGGTGGCAGGTATCAAAGGCTGGGGGAGGCTAAGCCTCCCCAAACAGCCTTGTGTGGCTCTGCCCACACTCCGCCCCCAGACTCCCTCCTGCTTCTCTTTCCCCCCCCCTTGCCCCCCCCAAATGACCGGGGCCCCAGGCTGGGACTTGCCAGCCTATGGCCAGGGACTCTGGGTGGCTGGAGTCAGGGCTCGCACTGCCTGCTCGCCCAGCACTACAGGTTGGGGGCAGGACCACTGAATCAGGGCAAAAGTTTGGTTTTGGATTCAACAACTCTCAAACTTCATGAGCTGCTTTTTTTTTTTTTTTTTTTTTTTTTTTAATTCCAAAATGGGAAAAATCTTATATCAGCTGAACTGATGAGATCTGCCATCTTGAATTAAAGAATCTTGTGAGATCTGTTTTTGCAAAATTTCTGCAATTTTAGGGCAAATTTGGGAGATTTTACCTGCATCCACACCAGAATTGGGAAAAATAGGCCCCTTCTGGTTTTAGGGCCAAGTGGATGGAAAACACTAGGGACTAAGAATTTGAATAAATTTTCTTCCTCCCCCATAACTAAAGCAAAGAAGTTTCAAGTTCTAGTTTTGGTCTATATCCACACAGGCCCATGTGTTCGGTAGAAAGGAGGGATATTTTTGCTTATAGAATCAGTGACATTCAGGGCTGGAAGGGACCTCAAGAAGTCATCAAGTCCAGCCCTCTGAGCTGAGACAAAACCAAGTAAACCTAGACCAGGGGTCGGCAACCTTTCAGAAGTGATGTGCTGAGTCTTCATTTATTCACTCTAATTTAAGGCTTTGCATGCCAGTAATACATTTTAATGTTTTTAGAAGGTCTTTCTATAAGTCTCTAATATATCACTAAACTGTTGTATGTAAAGTAAATAACATTTTAAAAATGTTAGTGTCATTTAAAATTAAATTAAAACGCAGAGCCCCTTGGACCGGTGGCCAGGACCCTGGGCAGTGTGAGTGCCACTGAAAATCAGCTCGTGTGCTGCCTTTGGACATATGCTATAGGTTGCCTACCCCTGACCTAGAGCATCCCTGACAGGTGTTTTTTCCAACTGATTCTTAAAAACCTCCAGTGATGGGGATTCTATAACCTCCCTTGGAAGCCTATTCCAGAGTTTAACTGTCCTTCTAGTTAGAAAGTTTTTCCTAACATCTAACCTAAATCTCCCTTGCTTCAGATTAAGCCCATAACTTTTGACATGGAGAACAACTGATCAGTCTTTTTATGACAGCCTTTCACACATTTGAAGACTGTGATAAGGTTTCCCCACCTCAGTCTTCTTTTCTCAAGACTAACAATGCCCAGTTTTTTTAACCTTTACTCAAAGGTCAGGTTTTTCTAAATCTTATCACTTTTGTTGCTATCCTTGGGACTCTCTCCAATTTATCCTCTACTTTCCTACAGTGTAGTGCCCAAAATTGGACACAGTTTTCCTGCTGATGCCTCACCACTGCTGAGGAGAGTGTGTGTGTGTGGGGGGGGGGAATACCTCCCTTGTCTTACATACAACTCATGTTAACACACCCAAACATTAGCCTTTTGCAACTGCATCTCTTCATTGACTCGTATTCAATTTGTGATCTGCTAGAACTCCCAGATCCCTTTCAGCAGCACTACCACCTAGCCAGTTATTCCCCATTTTGTAGTTGTGCATTTGATTTTTTTTTTTTTCTTTTTTTCTTCCCCCTGTCTAAGTGACATAGACTCAGACTTTAAGGCCAGAAGGGACCATTGTGATCATCTAGTCTGACCTCCTGAACATTGCAGGCCACAAGAACCTCGCTCAGCCATTCCTGTAATAGGCCACTCTGGCTGAGTTACAGAAGTCCTTAAATCTTGATTTAAAGTAGGGCTGTCAAGCAATTAAAAAAATTAATCACAATTAATTGTGTGATTAATTGCACTATTAAACAATAATAGAATACTATTTTGTATGTTTTCTACATAACCATACAGAATACAAAATGTACAGTACTCATATTTTATTACAAATATTTTCACTGTAAAAATAAGATAGTATTTTTCAATTCACTTAATACAAGTACAGTAATGCAATCCCCTTATCATGAAAGTTGAACTTAGAAATGTAGAATTATGTACAAAAAATAACTGCATTCAAAAATAAAACAATATAAAACTTTAGAGCCTACAAGTCCACTCAGTCTTACTTCTTGTTCAGCCAACTGCTCAGACAAACAAGTTTGTTTACATTTGCAGGAGATAATGTTGCCCACTTCTTGTTTACAATGTCACCTGAAAGTGAGAACAGGCAATCGCATGGCACTGTTGTAGC
>NC_048298.1:198080397-198104457 GCF_013100865.1 Trachemys scripta elegans | reverse complement strand
CGGAGAGGTCACCCCAATTCGCCATACTCAGGGGACGGCTCTCAGTACTTGCTTGAAGTGAATTGAAAAATACTATCTTATCCTTTTTTTTTTTTTACAGTGCAAATATTTGTAATAAAAATGAGTACTGTACACTGTATTCTGTTGTAATTTTAATTATATTTGAAAATGTAGAAAAACATCCAAAATTAATAAATTTCAATTGATATTCTATTTAACAATGCAATTAAAACTGCAATTGTGATTAACTTTTTAATTTTTTGAGTGAATTGCATGAATTAACCTCGATTAATCAACAGCCCTAATTTAAAGACATCTAGTTACAAAGAATCCACTTACTCTACTTCAAACCATCAAGTGACCTATGCACCATCCAGCAGAGGAAGGCAAAACCCCTCTCCGGGCCGGTGCCGATCTGACCTGGGGAAAGATTCCTTCTCAGATAGGGTGATCAGTTAGAGCGTGAGCATGTAGGCAGACACGCTAGCCAGATACCTGGGAAAGAATTCTCTGTAGGCAGGAGGGCTCAGAGTTACTAGCGTCCATCCCCAGCCATTGGAGATATTTGTTAATCGCAGTCGTGTACAGGCCATATGCCATTGTACCGTCCCCTCGATAAACTTATCAAGCTCAGTCTTGAAGCCAGTTAGCTTTTTTTTTTAGCCGTCTTTTTTTGTTTTTTTTTTTTAGCCCCCACTGCTTTCCTTGGAAGGCTGTTCCAGAACTTCACTCCTGTGATGGTTAGAAACCTTCATCTAATTTCAAACCTAAACTTGTTGCTGGCCAGTTTATATCCATTTGTTCTTGGGCCAACAATGGCCCTTAACTTAAATAACTCCTCTCCCTCCCAGGTGTTTATCCCTCTGATGTATTTATAGAGAGCAAGCATATCTTCCCTCAGCCTTCATGTTGTTAGGTTAAACAAGCCAAGCTCCTTACATTTCCATTCCTCAGGTCATCCTAGTAGCCCTTCTCTGCACCTGCTCCAGTATGAATTTCTTTCTTAAACATGGGAGACCAGAATTGCACACAGTATTCCAGATGGGTCTCACCACTGCCTTGTATAATGGTGTGACAAGGCATGTCCCTCTGCTCCTGTCTTCCTGCAATAATGGCTCTGACATCTCTGGTTTGTAGCCACTGGTGTGTACTTTATTTAAGTTATTTCAACCATCACCCTGCTGCACTCCCATTCAGCATTTCTATTTACAGTGTTATACAATCATCATCCTCTTTTGCTAGAGCAAAGAAAGGAAAGAGATCCCATCACATAGGGCTTGAGCTTTCCCCCTTCTCCGCTCCCTTTCACTTCCTCCCTGTGCTCTCTTTCTACTCTTGCAGTTAATGGGCTAATTATCTCCTTAGTTTTTGTAGCTCAGGCTGAGCTACTAATTAGCCACTCCTTCCCTCAATCAGACCTTCTTCAGTGGAACTAATTGGATTTATGGTGACCAGAATGCTTGTTCAGTTGCTGGATCGCAGCAGTCTGTCACAAATGGTGCTAATATTTCCCTGTCTCCACTGAAAATACCTTGCCTGATGCATCCTAGGACTGCATTAGCCTTTTTCAGGGCTGCATCACATTGACGGCTCATAGTTCTCCTGTGATCAACCAATACACCTAAGTCTTCCTCCTCCGTCACTTCTCACTGATATATCACCAGCTCATAGCAAAAATTCTTGTTAGTCCCTAAGTGCATGATCTTGCATTTGGCATTATTACATTCCATCCCATTTCTATTACTCTAGTTTTCAAGATTGTATAATATTCTGGTGGTCCTCCCTATTGGCAATACCTTCCAACTTTGTATCACCCACAAATTTTATTAGCGCAGTCCCACCTTTTGTGCCAACGTCATTAATGAAAATGTTAAATAAGATTGGTTCCCAGAGTGATCCTTGAGGAACCCCACTAGTAACCACACTCCAGCCTGACAGTTCACCTTTCAGCATGATCTGTTGTAATCTCCTCTTGAATCAGTTCCTTATCCATCTTTCGATTCTCATATTAATCCCTATCGTCTCCAATGTAACTAATTTCCCATGTGGAACTGTATCAAAAGATTTACTCAAAGGTAGATTAGATCTACTGCATGTCCTTTGCCTAGAAAAACAGTCATCTTCTTAAAGAGAGAGTTCAGGTTGGTCTGGCATGATCTACATTAGTAAAACCATTTTGTATTTTATCCCAGTTGCCTCTATGTCCTTAACTACTCGCATACAGTTAAAGTTATTTTGAAAGCAAGGTTTTAGAACAAAAACTCATGGGCTTGTAGTTTCCTGCATAGGTACTGACTCCATGGGTGCTCTAGGGCTGGAGTACCCATGGAAAAAAGTTAGTGGGTGCTAAGCACCCCCTGGCAGCAAGGTTTGCCTCCCTGCCCTGCTCCTTCCCTCCCCTGCCCCAGCACCTCCCACTGGTCAACTCCCCCTCCCTCCCAGTGCCTCTGGCCAGCCATGGATCAGCTGTTCCATGGTGTGCAAGAGGCTCTGCGAGGGAGGGGGAGGATTGGGGATGGAGCATGCCCGGGGCAGGGGGTGGAACTGGACAGGAAGAGGCGGGACAGGGGTGGGGCTAGGGTTGCCAACTTTCTACTCACATAAAACCAAACACCCTTGCCCTACCCCTGCCATGACCCTTCTCTGAGGCCCCACCGCCACTCACTCCATCCCTCCGTCGCTCATGCTTCCCACGCTCTCGCTCATTTCCCTGGGCTGCCTCAGGCAGTTGGGGGATGGGAGGGCTCCAGCTCTGGGGTCCGAGGTGGGGCCAGAACTGTGGAGTTCAGGGTGTGAGAGGGGGCTCTGAGCTGAGGCAGTGGATTGGGAAGCAGGAGGGGGTGAGAGCTCCGGATGGGGGTGTGGGCTAGGGATAAGGTATTTGGGGTGCAGAAAGGGGCTTCATGCTGGGACTGAGGGGTTTGGAGTGCAGGAGGGGATGCTGGGCTGGGGCAGGTGGTTGGGGTGAGGGTTCCAGCTGGTGGGGCAGACCCTGGAGTGGGGCTGAGGGGTTTGGGGTGCAGGAGTGTGCTCTGGGCTGGGACTAAGGGGTTTGGAGGGCAGGAGGGGAATTAGGACTGGGGTAGGGGTGCAAGAGGGGGTGCAGGCTCCAGGCAGTGCTTACCTCAAGCAGCCCTTGGTAGCAGCAGTATGCCCTCCGTCCGCCTCCTATGTGGAGGCATGGCCAGCTGGCTCTGCGCACTGCCCCATCCACAGGTGCTGCCCCCACAGCTCCCATTGGCTGGGAACCACAGCCAATGGGAGCTGCAGAGCTGGCGCTTGGGGCGGGGACAGCATGTGGAGCCCCCTAGCTGCCCCCATGCATAGGAGCCAGAGGGGAGGACATGTCACTGCTTCCAGGAGAGGCGCGGAGTCCCAGCAGGCAGGCAGCCTGCCTTAGCCTTGCTGCGCCACCAACTGGACTTTTAACAGCCTGGTCAGTGGTGCTGACTGGGGCCACCAGGATCCCTTTTCGACCGGGCATTCGGTCCAAAAGCAGACACCCCGCAACCCTAGGTGGGGCCTGGGCTTGAGAACCCCCAGGGAAAGTTGGAAGCGGCACCTGGTGGCTTCCTGAATCACCTTTTTCCCTTTCTTAAATATAGCTACTATATTTGCAATCCTGCAGTCAGAGGGTAGGAACCCTGAGTATGTGGATTCCTTAGAAATCCTTGCTATGGGGCTTGCAATTTCATGGGCCGGTTCCTTTAAAAGTCTTGGATGGAGATTCTCCAGGTACTTGGCACTTGTCTGGATGGAATTTCATCTTGCTGAATTCCTGCCCCCCGCCAGAGACACGGTCCCTTATTCGGGGAGACCTGGCGCAGCGTTAGGGGGCTGGAGCTGGAACCGGGGAGCGGCGCTTTACCCGAGCCGGCGGCAGGGGCCGGGCCCAGCGGCAGGGGGCGCGTGTGCGGCTCCCTCCTGTGCTGGGCTGGGCGGGCAGCGCGCCGCGCTCCCGGGGCTGCTGTGACTCCACAATGCTGGGCTCGGGCAGGAGGCGGGGCGGGCGGCGGCGCCGTGAATGAGCGGCGAGCGGGGCAGGCGGCGCGGATAAGCCGCAGGCTGGAGCGAGCCGAGCGCTGAGCCCCCCCTCCCCTTCCCCAGCAGCCGGGCCCTCAGTAGTATGGCATCGAGGAGAATGGAGACCAAACCCGTGATAACGTGTCTGAAAACCCTGCTCATCATCTACTCCTTCGTCTTCTGGGTGAGTGCGGGCTGGGGGCGCGGCGGGAGCCCCCCGGGGCAGGGGGTGTGCGGGGCAGGGGGCTTATATTGGGTGCGTTGCACGGGGATCTGCAGCCGCAGCTGCCGCTCGGGTTTGCTGCGCAAACGCCCGGGTGCCTGCTGGGGGCTCTTCTCCTGCCAGGTGCCCGGCGCCTCCCTCGGCTCCCCGTCCTAGGGTGTCATTGACTTGCCTGTTGGGGGCACATTCGGATTTGTCCCAGGTGTGTGTGTGTGTGTGTGTGTGTATGTCTTAAAAAAAAAACAACCACCCCACCCACGGGAGCAAATGCAGCGAGCGAGCGAGTTGCTGGGGCTGCGTCTGTTTGTGTCTGTCTTTCTGTGCCTTGCTGGTTCCCTCTCTCGGTGTCCCTGTGTCTCGGGGCAGCAGGCTGAGCTGGTGGGGTAGTTACATGCAATAAGCTACATCTCTGATCTGAAGTTTGCTCCCACTGCCGTTAGAAATGTAGCCCTGTGCCTTTCTGTAGCCTCTCTCATGCTGCTGGCCACACGTTAATGACAGCCTCACCCTCACCCCCCTCCCCGTCTGCCAAGCATACACGGGGGGTGGGGATCCAGCTGCTACCCTGTGCAAAGGGAGCTGGGTATCCCTGCTTATTACCAAAGGGGCTTCTGAATGGCAGCCTGGGGCCAAAAGCATGAAATTGACTAGCGGGGCCCTTGTTACCGACGAACCTGGTGTTTATACATGAGATGCTTGGTGCGTGATGCACCGGTACGGGGGAATGGGATGCTTTAACCACAGCCCTGTTGGTTCTCCATCTCCCTTCTGAAGTATGCACAGCCCATTTGTGAAGGGGAATGTAATATGAAATATCATGGGAAGGAGCACGTAGGAATGCTATAAGGTTGGGTTTCGTTTGCTATTTTAAAGTCAGTAGCACGTTATGGGTTTCCGTGAAAAAGCTGTCAGCCCCTTTTTGGCTGGTACTCAGTGTATTTTGGAAGCTGCTCACCGATCTTCCCTCTACTGCCCACCCCTCAAACCAGATTTTTGGTAAGTGCCGTGTGCATTTAGCATGATCAACTTTATTGCTGCACTCATTCACAGGAGTTGGTATCTCTGTGTTACAGAAAGCTTATGCCATGTAGAGAATAAATCATATTTGTACACTTGAGTGTTTTAGCAGTGCATGTCAGGTGAAGCTACTGCACTTCCCCATGGTTTGTACCTTATCAGAAGCCAATTTTCTCTTGAAGCAGTGCAGCTACGCACAGGGATAAGGCATTTCAACAACCATGTTTTCATTTTTATCACCATTGCGACTCTCTTATGCTGATACTGCGTAACTTGCAATGCTGATATTGGTGGCGAGGAACTGCAAACCTGTTGGCTGTTGCTGGCCACCATGCCTCCATTGTGGAGTGTGTGTAAAGTGGAGGAGAGAAAAGCATTTCTCTGTGGGTTTTCTCTGATCCTTTTCCTTCAAGTTTGTGTTTCTGGCTTAGCTTGCAGCTACTCAGAAAAGCCAGCGTCTTGTGTGAAAATAAACTGGTAATTTAAAAATATTTATTGAAATGAAAAACATAGTGGGTACTTGGTTGGGCTAGATTCCCAACAAAAGCCAGTGGCATATTTTCTGACTTTATCTGTGTCATGGTATCTGTCGTGTTTATAACCAAATTCAGAATCTTGCAACTAATTCTTTATGACCCAGATACAGTAATGAGTTATAATGATTGAGTAATGGGGGCCCTGGATTTTCTAACATACCCAGGGGGTTGATATTTTCATAGCAACCTGATCTTTTACTCAGCAGATCGCTGACATGAGCAGCATATCCTGGCAATGATCTGCAGATTAAAGACTCTCTTTAATGGTACGTGGTGACGATACAATATAATGGCCCCACTGTGTACTATTAGAGATCTTAATCTGAACTTCATTGACACAATACGCTGAAACAAGCTTGTCACTTCATACTAATAAAAGCTTATTGTGTATTACCATTTTAATAACTGTAATAGGCAATCTGACATACAGTAACTAGATGTTACATCATTCTACTTGCTATATTCTAAATAGAAATTGCCCATTCACAGTAATAACCATTAGCACATAAATAATACTCCGCATTTTCAAAGTGCACATCATTTTTCTTATCTTAATTTATATGCTTCATTCAAAAGGCCTCCCCCTCCCCCGAATTTAATCTGCTAACCCATTGTTATGGTAGTGTCCATGTTAAAACCCACCACCTTTGTTAACATCGTTTGGCAATTTTGGTATCACCCACAGGCGAAGGGCCTGGTGATTTAAATGGGCAGTAATGCCAGTTCCTCCTGCCTAGGGCTCAGGCAAATAGATGAAGTTTGTACTGTTGTCACAAATGAAAAAGTTGTTCTTCCCAGCAATTATCACACAGTAGGATCTAAGAGAGTACCTTTCCCCCTATACAATTATGGAATAACTGCCAAAACCATGGTGAATACATCAAATGTTGCCTTTATAATGGTAACCACTGTGTCTCTGTTATCCATGTGCTCTGGATAAACAGAAGATTTAAATCTGCAGGCCTGTCGAGCCAGCACATTTCATGAGCACTAATCCCATTTAAAAAAATCTGCAAGCCTGTGATAGTGACCAGGCACCTGGGTTAGCTTGTAAAGAAAAACGGTGATCCAGGCAAGTCAGAGTTTAACAACAATAAAACCAATGGCATTAGTCCCCAAAATAAAAATAAACCAAACCCAGATATAACTACATTGGTGCAAACCTACAGAGTAGACTCATTGCAAGGGTGTAACAGCAGCCATGCAGCTATGTGATTTACCCCCAGTAAATATCTTTTTGGCATATGTCCCGCTGGTAAGCTTCATTTTGCACCATTACAGTGTGTCAATACTGGGGGAGGAGGGGAGGTTATACCAAATTTCTCTCATCTAAACAAGTCCTTAGATTTCCATTTGCTAACCAGTAGCATCTCTGCCCCCAGCAAGGTTTGACTAATTTGGCTCTTCAAGGCATTAGAAACTGGACAATCTCCAACATTTACACAAGAGTATGCATTTGTCTATTTCCCTTCTTCCTTGTTTCTTGGGAAGGAGAGAAAGAATAAAGTAAGAGAGAATACCGCAACAATAAACAAAAATCTACTACTCTTCCAACTTAACTGCGCGCGCGCGCACACACACACACACACGACTAGAAAACCTGGGTTGGCAGAACTGAATCTCAAAGGGGAAAACAAACCCCAGACTGTCTATTAAAGAGACAAAGCACCCATCACAGAGCCTGATTCTTCATTGCTCTGCCCTTCACTTGGCCTAGGAGAGGTAAAAACTAAGCCATATCATCAGCATTGCTGGGGTTTGGTTTGGTGCCTGGTATAAATTAGAACAGAGTTGGCCTATTGTCGAAATAGCAAGAAGATAGTGTTGTGGCCACATCCCCTCCCTCTCAACAGCATGTTGGATGCTGCAGTATAGAGCCATTGGGACATCTTTGTGCATCCAGGGAGCCATCTTATGTTGGGGTATTTCCTGGGTGCCATTTTCATTCCTTTATGCCAGTGGAGCAGCATAGAGGCCCATGTAGATCAGACAACTGGTCCCTGTGTCAATCCACGGGTCTGAAAACATCATAAATACGAAAAACAGCTACTTTTCTAAAGTGCATATCTGAGATTTTTATTTCACTGTCACAAGCAAATAGGCCAATGTTATGAATGAATGGCTTGCAAACTTTTATTTTAATAAAAGCCTCCCCCAGATGACTGTGAGGCAGGATGCTGAACTCCTGAGGAGGAAAGTCCTGCATCACTCAACTGCAGTCAGTCCAACTGGCTTTTGAGGAGCTCTCTGGGCTATTGTAGCTATGAACATGGGGGTTGCAGTGTAAACCTTGAGGAAGGGAACAATGGAGAAAAGGGGAAATGTCTGAGGAACCCTTCAGATGACTGGCAGGGATTTTACACCTTGGGGGGCAAAGGGCAGAAACCAATTGGCTAAAACCAATACGCTTTTGTTGATACTCCTATGAAGTACAACATTCAAAATTCTCTTAATAGAATTTCCTGTTTTAAAGACCTCAAATATCCAAAGTGTTCCCACTGTGAGTGATTATTTTTCTAAATTTAATTCTAGAGCAAGCTTTATTGATGGGATAGGTGCCTGAAAATCAGGGTTTCTAGGAGAAACACTGAGTGAGACTGCTGCCTTAACAATAGCAGAGCTGCAGGGTGTTAATGAAGAGAGTTACTTTACTCTGATTTCATACTGTATCTAGCCCACTCATTTCCAAATCGGTTTTATTTAATAATGTTGACTTTTTTGATAGCTTCCTCCCCCACCCCCCTTTTCTGTGAATATGTGAATATGCAAGAAAACGTCCAAAGCAGAGATTAAAAAGCTTATATGCTTATATGTATTCTTCTTCATAGTACATTTTGAATGCCTAGGGTTACTGGGTTTTAATCTGTAAGGGAAGTTGTGATAAAAATTCAACAACCACATCTTTCCTAATCAGGATTCTACAGTGCAAGCACCAGTTTCAGAAAAAACAGCAAAAAGCCATACAGTACTATTATCCACCTTTATTTTCCTCCTTTCATCTTTCTGTACAAGTAGATTGCAAAGAAATTAGATATTTTCTGGTTTAAAAGGTTTTGGATTAGAATTCAAAATGGATTTTTCTATAGAGAAGAGAATTCTCTAGGTATCCATTTATTAACTTGTGTCTTAAATTGTTGTATGTTTAAATATATGTTCCTAATATGATTGCATTTCAAAACCTTTGCGGTGCATTTGGGCATTACCCAAATAAAACAATTACCGGTATAAGTCTTTCTATGTCTTTGTCTTTTGGTAGGGAGTCTTAAGAAAATAGGTACTGGTTGTGTTCAGGTTACTTTGCTGTGAAAGACGGGGGTTTGTCTTTTTTGCTCAAAGTTTATTACATTTTAAAGGTGCAAAATGAGTGACACTTGAGTTAACACTTGAAACAAGCAAACTCATTTGATACCATTCTGAAAAGAACACTACAGAAAAGTGGAAACTCTTGCATCTTGGATCCCGTGGGGCATCCCAAGCTTGAGGGCAAGCCCTGTTTTGATGAAGAAAAAAAAATCCTTGCAAACCAGGTGCTCATAAAAGTATGTTTAAAATATGGCCCATTGAATGGAAGAGCAGCGAATTTCAATGGGTGAGATATTTCAAACAGATTAACATTTAGATATACCAGTCATAGAACTAAACCAGGTTTTAATAGACTTTCTAAAATTGAGATGAAGAAACTGCACTTGCAGTGGACCGATTTTTTTTAAATTTTGGTTACTTGAAAAATCGACCCTCTCCCCACCCCCAGCATTAAGGGATCCCAGTACAACAGCGTGTCTAAGGAATGATGATTGAGCAAATAGCTGCACTTGTGTTTAGGACAGAAGGCCTCAAACTGGTCACATGGTGCTGGCTGGCTTCTCCTTACTCCCAGTTGCTAAATTGCATTAAAAGACAGCTAAAAATACATTACTTTCCTCATGTTAGTTTTCCATGTAGGCAAATGCTCTAGTTGCCACAGGAATGTTACATGATCTTGAATGGGAGGGGTAGATGCTTACCAAGCAATCCTCTGTATTAAAATGTGGGCCATGCTATGAAAAGGTTTGAGCCTCTTTGGTGTAAGGGGAAGGAGGAGACAGGCTTCTATAAGATGAAGCGGGAGTGCATCCCCTAAGCTTCTTAGCAAATTAGGTCAGTGGATGGAGAAAGGGAGTGGCTTTGTAGCTCCATCTAGTATGGAAATTAGCAGAAGCAGTGAGCAGGGGTGGAGCCAAAGTCCCCTCCTTGTTCTGCCTTCAGAAAGGTGACTAATGCAGCTAACACACAGCCACCATAAAATACTAGAATCTTAATTATAGGGGATGGGAAAGCATTTTCTAAATTATTTTCTTCTTTAAAACTACCTGAAGGATATTTTTAAAACTACTGCATTAGCCACCTTTCTGGAAAGGAGTCATCCTAGATATTCAGGGTATGTCTACACTGGCAGAGTTACAGTGCCGGCAGTTACATTGCTGCTCAGAGAGCGCAGAAGGGAAACTGCTGTTGTGTATTCACACTGACAGCTGCCTGCGCAATTGCGTGTTCACACTAGCGGCACTTGCAGCGGTATTCAGAGTGGTGCAATTTGGGCAGCTATCCCACAGAGCATCTTCTTCCTCTTCTGTCACTAAGAGTTGTGGGAAGGCAGAGGTGGTCGCGGGGCATTCTGGGTCCTGTCCCAATGCCCCATGATGCATTGCTTTGCATCCCGTCAATCCCCATGCTTCCGTCCACATTTGGCACCATCTTTCAATGGTTTGTGTACTGCGCACTCTGCCTCTTCGGTCTGCAGGAATGGATCCCGCACTGTTGACCAATATGCTGCTCGCTCTCACTAACACATAGTGGAGTTATTCCTTAAACTACAAAGGCAAGAGGAGTTCGACATTGATCTCGCCACGTGTAGTAGCTATGACATGAAATTGATTGTGGCATTCACGAAGGTGCTGACCACAGTGGAATGCTGCTTTTGGGCTCAGGAAACAAGCACGGAGTGGTGGGATCACATCGTGATGCACATCTGGGATGATGAGCAGTGGCTGCAGAACTTTTGGATGAGGAAAGCCACATTCATGGGACTGTGTGATGAGCTTGCCCCAGCCCTGCGCGCAAGGACACGAGAATGAGAGCTGCCCTGCCATTGGAGAAGTGTATGGCGATTGCACTGTGGAAGCTGGCTACTCCAGATTGCTACCGATCAGTTGCTAAACAGTTTGGAATAGGAAAGTCAAACGGTGGACTTGTGTTGATGGAAGTATGCAGGGCCATTAATTGTATCCTGCTGTGAAAGACCGTGACTCTGAACAACGTGCGTGACCTTGCGGATGCCTTTGCACAAGTGGGCTTCCCTAACTACGGAGGTGCGATAGCTGGCATGCATATTTCAATCTGGCACCAGACCACCTAACCACCGAGTACATTAATTGGAAGGGATATTTCTCTATGGTTCTCCAGGAGCTTATGGATCACTGTGGGCATTTCACAGACATTAACACAGGCTGGTCTGGAAAGCTGCACGACGCACGCATCTTTTGGAACACTGGCCTGTTCAGGAAGCTGCAAGCTGGAACTTTCTTCCCGAACCAGAAGATCACCGTAAGGGAAGTTGAAATGCCCATTGTGATCCTGGGAGACCCTGCCTATCTCTTAATGCCATGGCTTATGAAGCCATACACGGGGAAACCTTGACAACAGCAAGGAGCGGTTCAATAACAGGCTGAGCAAGTGTAGAATGACTGAGGGTGCTTTTGGCCGTTTAAAGGCCCACTGGCGCTGCCTGTATGGGAGTCTGGATCTGGCCGATGACAATATTCCTATGCTTATAGCCACATGCTGTACACTCCATAATATTTGTGAAGGGAAGAGTAAAAGCTTCACTCAGGGCTGGACCACTGAAGCTCAGTGCCTGGAGGCTGAATTTGAACAGCCAGAGACCTAGGCTATTAGAGGGGTGTAGTGCAGAGCCATAAGGATCAGAGATGCCTTAAGGCAGCAATTTGAAGATGAAAGCCGCTAATATTTGTTGCTATGCTCAGGAATGCAGTGCTTGTAATGCTAGGAGGTGATTGTGATTGGTGCAGACAATGCACTATGAAGGTTTAAGAAAACTTCCTTTTGCTTTGCCGGGCTCTGTTTGCTTTCAGTTAATGGAATAAAGATTGTTTCAAACCAAAACAATTATTTTATTAAAATCAACAACCAGAGGAGAGATGAACAAAAAAACAACTCAGCACTGAGGAGAGTCCCGGGAGGAGGGGTCCTGGGATGGTTAAAGATTTGTGTATGTCCAGGTATCATATCCAACCTTCTCCTTTGGAGTATAGTGCAGTGGGTACTGTACTTCATCAGGGCTAAATTGCAGAGGGACACGTGTTGAGTGCAGTGGGTACTGGGAGTCCATAGGGCTGGCCTGTGATGGGGGAGGAGTGGAATGCAGCAAGTACAGACAGGAGCCAGGAGGTTCTTGTGTGTTGGCAGTGTCTAAGGGGCGCATGAGAGAGAGTTTTTTGCGACAGCGGCTGCAGGGGAGGACGGGTGTGGAGCTGCTCGGTTTTCAGTGCTGGTAGCGCCTGGAGCGTGTCTGCTTGGCGCTCCATAAACTTTAAAGAGTCGCTTTGTTCTGGCTCGCCACGTTCTCCTTTCGGTCCCTCTTCTCGCTGTCCTGCCACTCCTTCAATTCTTGTTTTTTGGCCGCGGAGTGCATCGTGACATCACACAGAAAGTCCTCTTTAGTTCTTCATGGCCGCTTTCTAATTCTGTGCAGCTGTTCAGCTGGCGATAACAAAGAAGGAGGCTGGGCTCCCAAGATCATATCTGTGAAGCCAAAATGCAACATTTTACAGAAGTAGTATTGTTTGCAACACACAGACCACTGGTTCAGTGATTTAAAACACAGTCACTAACTGGCTGACCCCAGGCAAGCACACATGAGCCACAAGACCCCCAGAATGGTGAGAAACCACAGGGGCCGGGGAAATCAGTGTTCCAGGACCGTACTGTACACTGGGCATGTGGCTCTTGGGGAGAGCCAGCACTGTGGGTGGGGGGGCTTATAATCATTACTGTCCCCGCATTTTCCACAGGCTGTGTTCATTATGGAAGATATCTCAGTGCTGAGGGTGAGCAGGAAATCAAGGGAGGATCTTCTCCAAGCCTGTGGCTTCTGCCCTGGCTCTTATGCAGCTCGCCTGTGTGCAGCAATGGTCTCCCCACCCCCCAGTGACGGCAGAGTGGCACGAGAAAGTTACCCTTAATGGGGCAAGAAACAAAGCAGCTCTGCCAAAGAACCTGCGGCAGCAGATTGCCCAGTATCTCCATGAGAGTTTCATGGAGATCTCTTAGGGAGATTCCCGTGAAATGAGGGAGTCAATCAAAACCTTGTTCTGCTGCTCAGACTAGTCATGTGATGGTACACGCATCATACAGACACAAACCTGTTTTCTGCAACCCTCTTGCCCCCAACAACTCACTTAAGTGGCTTTGATTTTGGGAATCACTGAACAGGGGCCTCCTCGCCTGTTTGCGTGTCGCCAAGTTCCTACAGCTGTGACTGGCTAGCCTCCTCTGGTGTAGAGAAGAGCTCCTTGCTGCATGCATCTCTGCCTCTGGGTCCCCCTCCCTCTCCACATCCTTGTCCAAGATTTCCTCCTCCTGGCTCAGTCCACTCTTGACTGGCACCCGAGCCACCGAAATATCCACAGTGGCCTTCACAGTGGAGGTGGGGTCACCATCGAGTATCGCGTCCAGATCTTTGTAGAACTGGCAGTTCGTGGGCGCAACACCGGAGCAGCGATTTTGCCTCCTGCACCTTGTGGTAGGCATTCCGCAGCTCCTTCACTTTGACCCTGCACTGCATTGTGTCCCACTCATGGCCCTTTCTGCCATGCATCGTGAAATCTCTCCTTAGGTATCATCATTCCTGCAGCTGGTACTGGACAGCCTCCTCTCTCCAAATGCTGATGAGGTCCAGCAGTTCGTCATTGTTCCAAGCGGGAGATCGCTTGGTGCGTGGAGCAGGCATGGTCACCTGGAAAGATGCGCTGAGACCACTGCATGTGTCACCGAGAAAACAGAAAGGGGACTTTCAAAATTCCCTAGGAATTTAAGGGGTAGGGCTCATGGTTGGTCACCTGAGGACAGGATAGTAGAGTTCAAACCGATGACCAGAGAGGTGAGAGCAAGCATCGTGGGACACCTCCTGGAGGCCAATCGCAGCGCTGTAATCTATCAGGGTGTGTACACTGGCACCGCGGCATTGTACCCCTAGTGCAGAAAGCTGTATGCCTCTCATTGGGGTGGGTTTTTTTACAGCACTGCAACTGTGCAGTTTCTGCACACTAAGTGGCTTGGCAGCGTGTACACCTCGGGAGTTACAGCGCAGAAAGTGGCTTTACTGCGCAGAAACTTGCCAGTGTAGACAAGGCCTCAGTTGGTTATCTGAATTCTGGAGAAATTACAACTCAAAACAAAACCCAAACAAACACCCCATCCCCATCAGACTCAGTTTTTTGTCTTTGAACACTTTCACGGCTGGTTTAACGTGTCCATATAGTTGCTAACATATATGAAAGATTAAAGATAATGGTTTTTCTTGTGAGTGCAGCCTAGGGGGAATTCTACTGATTAAATAAATATTTTTAAATGTTTAGTTTAAAAACATAACCCCAGAGCTTGCTTTTTAAATTCATTACTATGTGGTATTCATCCAACTTTGCTTGATACTGCTATTATTAAATATATGGTCTCAAAATTTTAATTATAGTTCTAGCAAAAGGGAAATATCCCAGCATAACATCTTTAATGGAATGTGTTAATAGAAAAGATAAAGGTGTTATTTAAGATGGCTATGTTGTGTAACAAATACTATAATTATTTCAAACAAATATATCCTTATTTAATTACTAAAAAACTATTGAACTAAAACATGGAGACTGACTTAAACATATCGAAGATGTTTCAGACATAAGCCAGGTGCTCACTTTCTTTCTACCCTGTTGTACCTTCTTACATCAGATCCTATGGTTTTCTTCCTTGGCAGGGAAGTGATCTCAGAAGATGGGTTAACTTGCCTAATATGGGGTAGATACAGATTTGCCTTTGAATAGCTTTCAAACTAGTGACATCCATTCAGATTCTGAAAATGATGATGTAAGCATGATAAAATATGAATATAATAACAGAAGTAAGTCTTATTATTTCCAAGGTACTGATTGGCTGAGTTAATAGTCTAATACTTAGTCTCTATTTGTCATTCAATTGTGGCTACTAATTGATTGGGTATTTACTGCACCTGTTGCCTGAGAGATGAATGGAAACCCATCCACTCCTCCCCCTCCCCACTTATTTTTTTAAATGACAAATTCCCCTCTTCCTGAAATTGGACAACCCTACATGGACCTGTTTGACAGTGATGACTTTTCTTGAGTGTTGCATGGATGTTAGGTGGAGCAGAGGGATGAATGAGTGACAGCGCAGGCCCATGCTTTACAGGATGTTAATTTGTATTTGTGAAGAGTCTGAGACATTTGGTTGTACAGGAGTTGTGATAGTTGAGAAGGAGACTGCTGGTTTGCTGAAGAATTGAACACCGCTGCTTTCTGGAGCACAGTTGTATGGTTAGCTGGTGCTTTTACTGTTTAACATTAATTCCTGTCAAAGCAATAACGAGCTCTGTTTATACTGTAAATAATACAAAAAACAAATCTAAGAATATACTCGGTCTGTATCTACTTTGTTCTCTTCCAAGAAGGAAACAGTCCACTCCTTGAGTCCAGATTTTTCCTGACCACTTGGAAGCCATAGGCATTGTTTGGCAAGCAAATAGGAGGCAAAACAGGGCGAATTTAAAAACAGATTGTCAGACTTAATGCTGAGTATTCTTTTTTTTTTTTTTTTATATAGGGCTTAAAGGTTATCAGTAAAATGTAAAGACAGACAAACATGAACAATTTCAGGTGCTAACTCCTAATCGATCCCCGTTCCCACTCTAAAGAGCCAATTTTTTAAAATCTCTTGGGGGGAAAAATGGACTGAGGGAAAAACAGCTTTATTCGTATCCTTATACTCCAAGGTCCAGAACCCTTCAGTGGTACAAGGAGAAGGTACTGGTAATTGCAAGAGTATAGCACTGCATCGACCTTCAGTAGTGGGGGATGGAGAGAGAAGTAACTTTAAAATGATGCATGTGCTGAGGCCTTTATTTTGTGTATGTTATTCAGTACCTAAAACTGGAAACTGGTTCCCACTTTTTAGTAAATGAAAATTCACTGGTTGCCTATAAAGTGTTTCCCTATTGACTAACTCCTTTAATTATTTGTCTTAAGACTAGTTTATAAATCTGTTGAAATTCTCTGTATTTTAAAGTATTTTTTTGAGGAAGATAGTTACATTTTGTGTCTCTCCCCTTTATCCTGTAAAATGTTACAATACTTCATGAATAAATAATATGGAGGGAAGGGTGAAAAAAACCATCAGCTTTTGATCCCCTAGGCTAACTTTAGAAGCTTATACAAATGTATTCATAAGATATAATTACATTTTAGATGCACAAAATTCTTGGTTTTATTCCATAGTCTCTTGTGTGAAACTATATTCAACACAAAAAGCTTCAACATTGTGTGCCAAGAAATCTTCTCTCTAGATAATAATAAATTATTGCAATGCCTCTGTGGCCCTAATCCTTCACTTATGCACATGTTTAGTCCTGTTAAACTCTGTGAGACTGCTCTCATCTAATTGTTTGCAGAACCGCAGGTTATGTGACTGGATTACCCAATGCTGTTAAGTCTTCTTCTGCTGTAGGTAAGGATGGATGTCTGTCTGCTGCCATCATGGGTTCTGTGTCTTTTTAACTTTGAAAAATGCCCATGACTTCTAGTGTCTTTGGATTTTTGCATTGAAATGAATGAGTAGGTGAGTAAGTAGAAGGGTTGTTTAGGTAGGTACAGTTGTCCTCAATCATGTAGGGATGCAGTTTGATTTCATTGTGGTTCTTTGTTAGCGTAGAGGCTTGCCCATGCGGAACTCGTTGCAGGATCGGGGCATAAGAGCCCAGTTCTGCATCAATTGAAGTCAATGGCAACCCCCCCATTGACTTCAGTGGGTGGCAGGCCTGAATGCTGGAACCTTAAGAGAACACCCAACCTGTAGGACCACACAGGAGGCTACAAGTGGTCAGGGGTCAGTGACAACACTGCAGGAACATTTGTATTTAATTACAGGAATTTCCTAGGTGCTCATTAGTACAGTATGTGAGCACCTCACAAGATTTAAGAGATTTCCTTTACATCCTTCTACAGAGTAGATCTTCCTTTTTAACCTTGTATTTTATGGTGATGGGGTTGATGGCTGATTATTGCATAAGTTAGTGGGTACTTTCATGATAATTTTGGGGCTATGGGAAGAAAGCATTTATGTTTATCTTGTAGCAAAGGAATTTAGAGGCAAAGTAGGAAGCATAGCATATTCATGATTTACCAGATTACAGTTATTTCATAGCAGAGCTATTTTTTGAGTTCTGGGAATAAAGTAGGTTTATAGAAGCTATAATAAAAAAAATACAGATATGCTTTTAATGTGAATTTTGCTGTAATCTCCTTTTAGTGTTCTGCAGGAGGTTTTTCAAATGCTCTGTCTTTGTAGTTTTTTGGAACAAATTTTAAATCCTAAAAAACCCTGAATTGCTGGACTGAATTGTAATAATTGAAGAAATAATTAATCCATCTGTTTTGGTTTGTATTGAGCAGGTATTGCTCATACAGGGAAAGGGCTCAAATGTGTTCTGCTAACCTGATGAGGCTGGTGGCTTGTAACTCCACAGAGATATAAGAGAAGTGTGGGTGTCTCTCTCTAGAAGAGAGGATCTAAAGTGTTGGCTCAGCAGTCTGGAGGGAAGATCCCTAGGAGCAGCCAAGCATGGGCAGAAGGTGTGAGTTGAACTTTGTTGTTAATAAAGCTAAACCCCAGGGAAGGGGTGATGAGTTTTGACTCTACACAGTGTATGCGTTTGGTTCTAGATTGGGTTGAAAAAGGCACTGGCTAACAAAAAAGGAGCGTTAAGCTTCTATAAACGAGAGAGTGGAACACACCCATTGCTGGAGAGCGAGCATCTGAATAGTGAGGTGATGGGCTTAATCAGCAAATGAATCTTGGGAAACTGTCCAAAGTAGCCAGGATGGAGCTAATGGAAAGGATGGGGGGGGGAAAGGGGGGGGAGGGGGTGGTGCATGTATGCATTTGTACTGGAGCTGAGGGAGAAGGGGGGGGAGAGAGAGGAATGCTGTCAATATAAAAAAGAGGGAAACTACCTTTGCCTAAAGCTGGAAAGTGGTTGGTTCTGTGCTGACTTCACAGTCACACAGTTCTTAAACACTTCTGTGCATATAAAAGGGGGGCCTATGTAAGCCCATGTCTTGGGACTGTGTGTGAAAGAAAGTTCAGGCAACTGTTCCCGACTGGGGCTTCTGGGCACTACCACGGTAAAAATAACAGTATGGGGGTAGAAAATTGTACACAACTCCTCCAGGAAGGTATACATACAATTGCTCACCGAGAGAGATGGGCTGGAGTATCCCTTTAGCACACTAGATATCCTTCTTATTGCAAGTACCTGTCACTCACCAGAGTTAGCGTTTCAGAAGTTTCCATTTAATGCTTCAATTTCACGCACTGATAGTTTTCAAGAATGTTCAGGTTTGGGGCAGAGTTTTCCATACTTAATCTCTGCCTGAAAACAACCTTGAAGCTTAGAGAAGCCCTCTTTGGGCTACAGGAGAGTGAAAGAGTACTCTTCCCTGTGTAGATACATAAATAGAGAGGGCAGGAGGGAATTTTAAATAAACTTGTGGATATACGGCTACATCAAAAGCTGAAGAAGTCAGAAACTCGGTATAGATGTAGTCCTCTTGGGGACTAGAACCTTTGCTTGGTTTATTGGAATATAGTACAAATGAAATTGATAAGCAATTGAAAATTTCTTGAGTAGGTGGAGTACTGTTTTATGATAGTTTTTTAGCAATCCTGTTTAAGCCCTGCCCACTTTGTAACATCCCAGTGCACATTCTCCCTGTTCTATATGACAAGTCCTATATGGCCCTGTCCCAGGCCTTATCTAAACTAAGATGTATGGATGGATAACATGCATTAGCTAACACCTTCCAAATCTTAGTCTAGAAAAGGCCTTGGGGTTGCACCGTCAGGAAGGGAGAGTTTATGTGAAGGACATTATAAATATGTTATTGAAACACACACAGCCCACTCTGAAAAACTACTTTAACATCGAGGATAAAAACAAATTTCAGATACAGAGGGGAAAAAAAATCAGATCTTGCAATTTCAGAGGGATATTCCACACTTTCTGCATTCCATAATATTCTGTCAAGTCTGAATGTTTTCTAAACAACAACAACAATCAAACAAAGCCAAAATGTCAAATATTGTCAGTGCAACAAGAAGATAAACAGTCATGATGGAAAAAGAATAGAAAACTTTTTCTGCTATTGTTTGGAAACAAAGTGGAACTTAACCTTCTTGTATGCAATTCACTTTAGTGGCACCTAACATTCAAAGCCTAATTAGGGCCATTTAGAAGCTAACATTAAGTGCAAGTCACTTTTTTTCTTCCTCTAAAAATAAATAAGGAATTTAAATGCCAATGAAGAACCCCCAACACTATATATTGAATGTGACAAACAATCCTACATCCCTTGGAAGTTATTTAGCCAAGGAAGTGAAGCTTCAGTTAGAATCATCTTCATTGTAGATTTAAAATATGTCCAGCTTCTGTAAGTCAATAGGTGAGCACAACAGGTTTTATTTTGTGTGGTGAGAAGAAAGTGGAGCAAAGGGAAAAAATGGGTATTCTGTGGCCTGCAGGACAAATGTATTCTTTGTTTGAATTAAATCTGAAGATCACAAAAAACCAAACCCACATTGTATAAAGTTGGATATTTGAATTCACAACGTGTGAGGAAAAATATGGTGAAACTAGATTAGACTGTATTTTGGGATGTCTGCCTGACAACCAACAGGAGCTGTACAGGAAGAACAGAATGAATGTTTTCAGGTATTCAGCAGTTTCAGATGGGGAAGGATTGGTCTACCCGCATATCTTCATTATCCGTCTCAGATGGTTTATCCTTCTGAAGATGTAATTTCATATTATACTCATTTTGTTCACCAATATTTTATAGATACATAATACGGAGCAAATGTGCTTTCAGAAAGTAAATGTTATTGCTGCAGTGACTCAAGTTTGGATGCACAACTGATGTAATGTTGAAATGGTGATACAACTGTAAGAGAAACTGGTCAACAATGCCTAATTTCCACTGCTGACATAGCCAGTATTTTAATATTGTTGATGGCTTGAAAGTGTGCATAAGAGTAAAGATTTAATGCTGAATTTTAAAATTCTTCCCAATTATAGTGGTTCCTGGTAAATGCCCTTTAAATTTAAAGGTATTCCATTGTATAAGTTTTATACTCAGTAAAAAAGAAAAGAAAATCACAGTGGGCTGAAACCCTGGCATGAAAGTTGCGAGGCCTTTTTTAAGTTAAATGACTAAATTAACTAAGTAACTGTGTTAGCTATATTTTTAGGCATTTTTAGAATATATTATTCTAGGAAACAACCCTGATATATATTTCAAGATATGATAGTCTCCAAGGTATACAGATGTATGCTAGTGGTCTGAATGAACTTTCTCCTGACATTTGTTGGTGAATTGGAGGAAAAGACTTCGTGAGCAGACCTTATTTGCATAGACACACCTACTTTGCCAAAATGATCAATTTTGGCTGGTTTGGGTTAAAAATGCAGTTAAGTTTTGAGTTCAGGGCTAAAGAAATGTCGTTATCTTTAGTGTATGAGTAAAGGACAGCAGAGCTTTACTTAATATACCTCAATGGTTGACCAATATTTTATAGACAAGTAATACGGTTACCATAACTGAAACCTAACTTGGTATGTGGGGGCAGTAGTAGCTGGGGTGTGGGAAACAGATGATGAGGACTCTGTTTAAGGATCTTAAATGCTATTTGACCCTCCTGCTCCAGTGTTTAAAGATGCAACTAAATAGACTCAATTGAAATCCCTTGCTGCCACTTAGTGACCACTGCATCTGAAGTCATTGAAAAACATTGCTAAAGGTGAGAGCTAGTCCCAGAAAATATGCAGGTGATATCTCCAACAATCATTCGTTGTATACCCTACTTGTTTTAATTGGCACAGGAACACAATATAAAAAGAAGCTTTATTATATGTGAAAGTTTTGTTAATGGCATGTAAAGGATACAGAGAATAAAAAACGCCTTCCAAAGTTAGAAAATAACATATATGTTGGAGTTCTTATAACCAAACCACAATGCACAACCTGCATGTTTTACAGTGTAGATTTCATAAAGTATATTAGACTACACATGTAATAAAAGCAGAAAATACCGTATGAAGTACAAAACAGGTTGACGTTGCTGAAACTTTAACTTTTGCACTTCAGTACGTCTGCTGACTTTTAGTATAAATAAATCTGTAATTATAAATAATTGTCTGGTAAGAATTAATTGTCCTCTATGTTCAGAAGTCTAAATCATACACTTAGTGGCAAGAAATTGCATTTTCATTTAGTCATCTTAGGGAATGTTTGTAGAAAGTGTGGGGAGAAGAGGGCCCTGGGTGTTTTGTTGCATTAGAAGAATTTAGTATTGGTTAAAGCAGTGACACTGAAGTGTAAGCTTTTTATTTTTAACATTATTAGTATTTTTTAATTTACAGAGGGTTTGTCTACACATTGGGCTATGGTGATGTATGTGGGAGTGATTTCTAAAGTGCACTAAAGTCCTGCACATTAATTGGTCTGTGTTGACCCTGCAGGTTTGCACTAAAGATTCCCGAGTGTGCTTTAATGTAGTGTTCCTTCAGACAGCACTACATTAATGTGCACTAGGGAATCTTTAGTGCGCAGCAGCAAGACATGGACCAATTAATCTGCAGTGTGTTAGTGAGTTTTAGAAATCATGCCCCCTTAATGTACATTGCCCCACCATGTACCCTGAGTCTTGTTATATCAAGATTCACTTTCACATGCCAAATGTTTAGTTACTCATATGCTTAACTCATGGTAAATTGAATCAGGAAGGTTGTGACTCGCATATGGACTCACAATAGTTAGTAGCAGTTAAAAATGGGATTGAGAGCCTTGATTCCCAGTTCCCTGCTCTAGTCATCAGGCTATACTACTTATGTTGAATGTTTCAGCATGGTTGAAATAGTTTATTCTTCCTCTATGGAGGCTGAGAAAGATATTAACTTCTGTTCCCTGCCTATATATTGTTTTTGGCTGCACCTAAGTCTCCTGATTCTGCAAGAAGATGTGCAGTTTTCTAGAGTGGCAGTTCCGCTTCAGCTTAAATGGACCCTGAAAAAAGTAAAATCACTTTTAAGATAATGTCACACTTTTAGAAAAGTGTCTGATTCAGACTAAATGAAACTTTAAATCAGAAACATCAGAGTGGAAGTGCTTACAGTCTATAGCTCTCTGATGAGGCACTGTGATCGCACCTGTGTGACTCAACAGGGGAGTGAATAAATGCTGAATATTATGATCAGCCAAGAGTTTTAATGTGAGCACATGATGGAGTGAACATTCTGAGATTAACTCAGCTGGGGAGGCTGGAGGTAGGACGCTACTGTGTATGTGGATGAAAGCTTTACCAAATGACATTGAGTATCAAACAGAATTCTCTTTCTGTTTAATCATTTTGTTCTTTAAGTAGCATTGTGTACTGAAGGAGTGAAGTACTTAATCTTCATACTCCTCCTCCTCATCATCATCATGTTCCTATTACGCCTCGAGTTTAGGGCAGTGATGGAGCTCCTCCACTCCTGTCCTATTTCTGGCAAGTCTTTCAATGGTTCCCCAGTAGTGTCCCAGGTTTTTCAGCTCGGCTTCCACAGCTCTTTGCCATGTTGTTTTTGGGCGGCCTCGTTTTCGCTTGCCTTCAGGTGTCCATCCTATTGCTACTCTGGTGATGGAATCAGTTTCCATCTGAAGCATGTGACTGATCCATCTCCAACGCCTCTTGGCAATGATGGTGCTCAGATTCTCTTGGCTGCACTGTGTCAATAGATCTTGATTTGAGATTGTTCTGGGCCAAAAGATATGGAGGATTTTTCTGAGGCAGGTTGTATGGAATGGAGACAGTTTGGATGTGTCATACTTTCTCATTCCCCAGCATTCTGCACTATAAAGTAGTGTTGAATTCATACTACTCAGCCAACATTAATTCCCAAATCAGCCTGGTGAGATAATCAAATACTATCCTCGTTTTACAGTAGAGGAAAACACGGCCGAGGGGTTAAATAAGGTGCCCAATACCACAGAACAAGTCAGTGGCAGAGCTTGGAACAGGAGTCAAGTTTGGCTTTCAAGTCCCCTGCTTTAAGCATTATTAGCTTATGCCATCTATCTTGATGGAGTTTGATGGGGATCTTTTATTTAACTTGCTGAACTAGTTGAAATAAAGTTTATATTTCAACTGTTGTATAATGTAATCTGAGCTTTGAAGGTAGGTTGGGGTGGGGCAAGTGGGAGGTGTAATAAATGCTGCTTCTGGAAGGAGGCTTCCAGGCACAGAGTTTGATTGCATCTACTCTGTGCAAATTGGGGTCCGTAATTCCTCTTTGTACTGAGGTCCACAGATTTGTTACAATGGTTACGTCCGCCTGCTTGCAGCTTGGGGACAGACCCAGGCTTGTCAGTCACTAGTAGCAGGGAAATGCCCTGCCTCTTGAAGTTCAGACAGTTGAGACCACTCCCATAGCCAGGAAAATTCCATTCTGCTTTCCTAAATTGAGGATTGTGCTAACTATGCTTTGATGGGGGGAGGGGAGGAAAGCACAATAGCCTCTCCTACCATAGCACATGTGGGATTTCCCCCCCCAGTGAAATAAACCTGACTCTTTAGATGTCCATTTCCATCTCTATTCTGGATGATCTATTTGTCTGTAGGAGGTCACATCCGTGGACCTTATTACTCAAAGACAGGAAACTTTCTGCTCTCAAGGAAATAAGCATTGGTAAACTTTCCTGTTCTTCAAAAACAACAAGGAGTCTGGTGGCACCTTAAAGACTAACAGATTTATTTGGGCATAAGCTTTCGTGAGTAAAAACCTCACTTCTTCGGATCAAGAAGTGAGGTTTTTACTCACGAAAGCTTATGCCCAAATAAATCTGTTAGTCTTTAAGGTGCCACCAGACTCCTTGTTGTTTTTGAAGA